>NW_026294436.1:16099632-16359632 GCF_007827085.1 Peromyscus californicus insignis | reverse complement strand
GAATATGTATATGTGTCTGCATGGGTTTATGTTCATCACATGCCTGCAGTTGCCTGTGGAGGCCAGAAGAGGGCATTGAATTCTCTGTAGCTGGACTTACAGGTGGTTTTGAGCTGCCTTTATGGGTGCTGGCAATCAAATCTTAGCCCAAGCAAAGCAGTACATGCTCATAGACACTGAGCTGTCTCCCCAGTCCCATTATCAGATTATTGATCTGCACACTTCTCAGATGTGGTAGTTTTCACATTTGGAACCAGATCCTTCTGTATTGTGATGAACTATTGTGGAGTATTATTTTAAGGTATGTTTCTTTTGATTATGTTGCAAACAACAACTGCTAAGAGACATGGGCTTGAATGAGGGACTGTTGAAATAAATCAGCCTTAACTTTTAAAAAGTCAAAATATATATTTGTCAAATAGAAATAAAAAATGCTTTGGAGTTTTGTTCCCACAGGAGATGAGAGGCTGTGGATTCCTTCAGGGTTAATATGGATCAGGTTTGATCAGGCAAGACCTCCTGAAACTTGACAGGTGATATCTATCAGCAAAAGTTGCTGATGGTCTTTCCAGGACTTGGTCATTATCTCAAAAATTTCTCTCTGGGACTCTAAAGATACTTTATCTACAGATAGCAGGAAGAAGTATGGAGAAAACTATGCCCACGATTCCCAAGAGCTGGGGAGGATATGGGTGGTTTTTGGTTATTTGGTGGGTTATGGATATTTGGTACCATTTAGAGGAATATAGAATATTGACACAAATTTAAAGTTATTTTTGTTACACTGTATATATATATATATATATATATATATATATATATATATATACATATATATATATATTTCTACTCTTGTTTAAAGGATTTTTGTATATGGATAAAAATTTAAGGTTATTTTTGTTATAACATAATGCATGTATGTTTCTATTTTTTGTTTGAGGTATTGTATCTATGCAGTTCATTTGGAGTGTAAGGTAAAGTTCTAGTTTTTGAAAACTATGATCATAAACTATGTAGGATAATCAGGAAACATAGGTTAGTGGTTAGTTATTTATAACAATCAAAATTGTAGATGTTAGGTATGCTTTCCAGATCATTTAGAGATATATTTTAGCAGATGGTCTTCAAACCTTTCAAAGACCTACAGAACATGTCATTTAAAATGTTTTGTTAATTTCAGGGTTTTCATGACAATGAGACACATCTGCTCCTGGCAGCACATTTACTTCAGAGAAGATGATGGGCATTAAAGAAACTCCCTATGGAGTTTTCTTTCATTGTTGCAAGTTTAGCTCCAATGGTTAGGCAAAGAAACTGTTCTTGCCTTTGACTGCTGGCAATGTACTGTGCAGACTGGACATGCAGGACACATAGGAAAACGACTGTTGAACTTTGCCAAAACAAGGCAGGACAGTCCTTCAAAATTCCTGCTTCACAAAAGAGTCCATTAGACATTCTGCAGGACACAGAGAAAAGTGTGATTGATGAACTTTGCCAAAATAAGGCAGGACAGTCCAAAATTCCTGCTTCATAGAAAAGTCTGCCAGATACTCTAGACCTGTAGGCTGAAGATGCATGCCCCAATGTTGTAGAGGAACTTTGGGTGACTCTCCAGGCAGCCAAATGTCTCTGTTGTTAGATAATATTACATCCTTCTGGGTCTTTGATGGAGTTGAAGACTAGATAGTTATAGTTGCAGTTTTTCTTAGTTATGATAGTAAATTAGGTATGAAACTTTAGATTCACTAAGGTAGAATAGATAATGAATTATTTTCTTTGAATAGGGGGAAATGTTGTGGAATATTATTTTAAGGTGTTTTACTTTTGCTTATGTTGCATTTGTTCAACTCTGTGAAGCTGTGTTACTGCGCCTGTGTAAAACATCTGATGGTTTAATAAAGAGCTGGCCTATAGCAAGGCAGGAGAAAGGATAGGTGGGGCTGGCAGGCAGAGAGAATATATAAAAGGAGAACACTAGGAGAAAGAAGGAAGATCTAGGAGCCAGAAAAGGAGGAAGACTCCAGGGGCTAGTCACCCAGCTACACAGCAAGTCACAGAGTAAGAGTAAGATTTACAGAAGTAAGAGAATGGTAAAAGCCCGGAGGCAAAAGGTAGATGGGATAATTTATGAAAAGCTGGCTAGAAACTAAACCAAACTATGGCTGGGCATTCATAAGTAATAATAAGCTGCTGTGGATATTGCTTTATATAAATAAAGCACTGATGGGCCAGTGACCAGGCAGGAAGTATAGGCGGGACAAGGAGAGAGGAGAATTGAGGAAGGAGGAAGGAAAGGGAGACCGGCTGGAGCCACCGCCAAGGCAAGGAAGATGTAAAGTACCGGTAAGCCACAAGCCACGTGGCAAAGTAAAGATTAATAGAAATGGGCTGAATATAAGAGTGAGAGCTAGACAATGATAGGCCTGAGCTAATGGCCAAGCAGTTTAAATAATATAAGAGTCTGTGTGTTTATTTTATAAGTGGGCTCCGGAACTGGCGGGACTTGGTGGTGGGAGCTGGAGAAAAATTCTCCAGCTACAATAAGCCTCCATTGTGATTTATTTGGAAGCTGGGTTGCAGGTCCCCCCAAAAGAGCAAAAACCTCCAACAACAATGAACAGTTCCCTATACCATTTTTTTCATCATCCTGGACCTCAAAACATTGACTGGCAGTAGCACCAGCCTTTGTTGACAGATACAACAATTCAAGATCTCCGGGTATCTAGACAGTCATTTCACAGTGTAGAGACACCTTTTCATCACTTTGAATAATGAATACCTTTATTCACCAACCTTACAAAATAACATGAGAAATTGTTCCCATGCATTTTCAAATATCCATGGAGGAGCAAAATCACTCCAGGTCAGCACTGCTGATGAACACTGTATCACCTATTCCTGACAAAAATGCCTGGGAGTTGGGAGACTTCCTCCTTCCACCAAAAAGCTGTATGACCTGTGGGGATCTCAGTAACCATAAAGAGACTCAGGGCATTGAGCCAAGAGTTTGAACCCCGAGCTGGTGCTCCTTATCCTGTAAACGTGTACTGTATAGAAGAGAAATCCACTGGCCTTAATTCGGCACTTTCGGCTTAACTTCTACCTGCCCGAAGTGAAAATGGTACATTTATGATCACCATCAATCTTTTCTTCATGATTTAAAATATTTTTTAGTGTTGATATCCTGTGCGTGTACATGTGTATGTATATATGGGCATATGTGTGTGTGTATGTGGGCACATGTGTCAGGGCCCACATGTGGAAGTCAAAGGACAAATTTCACGTGTTCATTCTCTCCTCCCACCATGCTCATGCTGAGAATCACACTCTGGTTAGCAGGCTTGTCAAGCTATCTCCCTGGCCATCTCCCATCTTTATTAACCTTCAAATAAACAAGTTTTCAGAAGCATTTTTTTCTCCATATATTTTAACACTATTTAAATTAAAATAAGGTCCAATTACTTTCCTTCCTCCAGAAATAGCTTTTAGCCCTCAGAATCAGACAGTCCAGATCTGAACTACAGCCTCTCCACTTCCCAGCTGGGTGACCCTGCGTGCAAAGCTGAATGTCAAGCTTTACATCCTACAGAAAAGCAAACTAGATTTTGTGAACTTCACAGTAGTGTTAACAGCTTGTTCCTTGTTGCAGCTGCTCAGAAGAGCAGGGGTGACAGCGTGCACAGCCACTATGGAGTGCAGTCTGCCTCCACTGCCTTTCCCAGTAGGGCCTTGGCTACAGGCAGTGGGGTTCTTTCTCCTCCATTAAATGTGCCCCGACTACCCACTTGCTTAAAAGGATTAAGCTCACCTTCCCCACAGAAACACATGCTAAAGCTAATCCAACTTTCCAACAAATTTAGTACAAATTAAATACAGCTCAGTGGTTCCATCTTGTCTACAAGACCATAGGACCTTGGAAATAGGCCCATTGAGCATGCTTGCTCATGACTGGGACAACAGCAGCTCTTTTCTGCTGGAGCTAAAGTCGTCAGCATCAGAGTTATCCTGAGGGGAGGTAAAGACCTTAAGTGCAGCACAGACACAATGATGCTTTTCCATCTGGGAGGCCTGGGCATGACCCTTTGGCTTTCAATCCCTTCTCTCTGGTGATTCTGAAGAAGAGGGTTTGAATAAGATACTTAAAGTTTTAATGGTCCAAATATCAAATATTTCACATTCTATCTACAATTAGAAATCCAAAAACCTTCTAATGTTCATGTGAAAGGGCATATTAAAGGATAGTCAGCCCTTTAAATTGCTAAATGTTAATTCTATTCCCATCTTGGCTTCATAATACAAAGTGAAGTGAACACTTCTGAGTTAGACTGAGTCTATCCCATATAAAGATGTTAAAATAATAATAGTGGCCCAATTGACTTACATAGTTAATAAGATGAAAATCATAACTCATGAATAAGTTAAGCTGGGATTACTGTTCTCATAAATTAATATCAACTCCACTATTTCCATTTATCTAGCATTCTCCCTAATTTATTTTAATGTCCTCTGGATGACTTTCTTCCCTTCTTTCTACAAAACATGCAGCTAATATAATCAGGAGTGTTTATACCACCTTGTCAAACACATGAGAAAAAAATTCTCAAGATACATCTTGTTAGTGTAGAAAGTACCTTATCTGGACAAATCTACCCACACCAACTTCAAAGACAAAGAGAGAAGAATAAAAGAAGTCTAAAACATGATTCTGCCCCCAGGTTAAGACCTGCTGGGAAGTATATTAAGACTTCCTCTTGGAATTAGAGTTTTGAAAAATGGAAAGAAAAAAAAAGCAGAATGCATTAACATGGAAAATGTAGTTTGATTCAATAATGATCCGTTCTCTTAAAATAAAAATATGCCTGTGTGTCTGTGTTTGTGTGTGTGCACTCACACACACGCACATACATGCACACACACTATAAATATGATTTTTATTTCCATATGACACTTCATTAGTTTAGGTATAAAAATATAACATCCATTTATGCTTATTTCATTATATATACATATGTGTGTGTATGCATATATACATGTGTGCATGTGAATGAATAACATTCAGAACTGAAATTTACTGACCTATACAAAACATTGAGCTCAGTATTAAATAGTACATATGGCACTATTTGCAGCATCCACATATATATGCTCATTTCAACATTAAGTAACTGCTATGTTGAAACTAAGGTATCAGATTTATATCACAAATACCAACAGATCTTATGGTGCCATCTTTGCCTTCAAATTGCTTAGGATACTGCATGAAAAGAATTAGCTAAAAAAAAATAATATTAACATAAAGAAGTATGAAGTAGCCATGCCAATCAATGCACAAAGACTTTAGAGTTTCTGAGTAGGTATAACAAGGGGGACAGCTTATTATAGGCACACTGTCTTTCCAGGGAGCAAGGGAACAGTAGATAGAATTGATCATATTTTGAAAAGAGAGGAGTTAAACGAATTTGTACCAACCCATCTTGATCTTCCCAACAAGATGTGGGACAAGAAGATAGAGGTAGGTCATCTCGGCCACCATGAGGATTGACCAAAATATCTGGAGCCAAGAGTTACAGTTCCTTTCTACGTGTTCCCCAGTGTTATGTTGTGCAAATATTCAAGTGCCCTTGCATCTAGGAAGCAGATGCCCCATCCTTGTTTCTACAATAATGATCTCCAACTGTCTAAATCCCTCTGAGAAAAGAACGCACAAAGCATGCCAGTTTAATACTGTCAGAATAATGTACTTCTCCTGGCACCTACAGCAAAGGAGTTATTTGAAAACCTATCTTAAGCAAAAGCCTACTTGTGACAGGTATGTCTTTTTATGTTTCTGGAAGTCACATTTAGAAGTCATAATATTTCCTCAAGTATACACAAATGAATCACTGCTCTTTGGCAACAACCACAGCGATAATGCATTGAATATTTTTCCAGACAGATCCTCATAAGTGTGATAGTGTAATGAAGGAAAAAAGTGAATATTTCTAAGGAAAATGTGCAAATATTATGCCTGCCATTTTAGTGACATAGAATAAAGATGCAACAGAATAATAATATGTGGTGATACGCCATCATCAGCTTTGGGGACATTTGTATGTGGCCAGTAAGTAGAAAGCACTAGGAAAACTGACTATGTTTAAAAGAAATTTTAAAACAGTTTCTATGGAACATCTGGGTAGGAAGAGTGAATATTTCATATGAATTGTTAAAAAATAATTAAAAATTGAACTACTCACGATAATGTCTTTAAAATACTTATATTGCATGGGGAAAGCTCAGAACCAGCTAATCTACTCCTTTTAAACACCTAGTCATTTGTTTTAAGTGTTTCTACTTCTAATGTACTTGGGAGTACTGCTGAGGTAGCTGGTAGTACATCACCAACTTCTTGCTGCAGCAATTCTAAGGTCAAAGCTATTGCTTTTGGATTTGATACATTTTTAGACATGATTTATGAATTAATTTTAAGGAAAATGTGTAAGCTATAGGTCCCCCAAAGCTTTTTATGGCATTATAACAATGAAACGTTATAGTTATGAGTAGCTCTTCATCTGTGAGTATCAAAGTCCTTTTGTGACATAAACTAACCCCTATAACACACCTCGGAGGCAGAGATCCTGAGCTGCCTCTCACAGACCACAGTGAACATGAGGAACAAAGGAGGTTGTTCACTTATTCTACTTATTATGAGCCCTAGACTCAAGGTTCTAAAGCTTAGGGGAAAGCGGCATGCACACATGCACACATACACACACACACACACACACACACACACACACACACACACACACACACACACAAAATGGGGAGGGAGAGAGGGAGAGGTGGAGGTAGGGAAGGAAAACAGACCATGCTGTCTCCTGCTGCAATGCATGTTAATATTTTGACATGTTGACATGTTCTTCTTACATTGAACCTCACCATAATTTGGAAACATACCTCTCTTGGGTGTCTCCTAGTGGCAGAAACAAGTGTCCAAGCAACAACAACCAAAAAAAAAAAATGCATCTAAAAATACAAAAATTCTTAATGTCGGGAATTTATCACCATTACTTAGAAATATTCATAAAAAGGTGTTAGTAAATTGGTTCCTAAGAAAATTAGTCAATGTAAAATGATAAAAGAAAGGGAACTCAGGAAATCCCTGCTAGACGTGGACATACTATAAAAAAATACAGATAGTTTAATAATAGGAAAATAGAGAAGTGTCATTTAAAAGGTAAATAATAATAAAAGAGCCCAAAGTTCACAACATGTTGAAACCAATTAGCACCAGGGTCAGGACGTACTTGACCCTCTTTTCCTCGGCCATTAGTCATTTGTCTTTTCTCATCTGTCACAGGTCATTTGCAGAAAAGAGAGATATCCAGTGTCTAAACCTCTTCCATCTGCATCCTTTGAAAAGAACTTCACAGAAATTCCATCACCCTGTGGAGTCCACATTGATAGCCTTCAACTTAGGCTAGTGTGTTTACTTATTCTAGCTAATGGTGCAGTGGGAGTGGCTATTGTTTCTGGGGAAAAGTTTCAGGAGACTTAGGAGCTAGGACGTTCTGGTGATCTGGGAAGTGGCCTAGGTGAGCCCGCTAGAGTGTAGATGGGCCACATGGAACAGAGATGAGTGAATACTTCCAGCCACCTAAGGATCAAGAAGCTTCCAGAAGATGCTGGTTAGAGAGAAAGAGACTGAGTTCTTTCAAGATTGGCTAGTTAAGTGTCTACAGAGTCATCTAGTTGACATATAGACCTAATGATGAAAAGTTTTTTGTTTGTTTTAAGCTACTAACATTTGGAATGTTTAGTATCAAGAAATATCTAATTTAACTTTAGCAAATACTAGCTATTCCACCAAACAAGGAACTTGAATCAATGGGAAAAGTTAAATTCTGCCTTATGTTTTCTGCTTAAGAAGATATGGTATTTTTAAAATTTATGCCTGATGTAACCACTAAAAATAGATAAAAACAACAACAAAACATTAAACCTTTGGAAAGAGTTGTCTGATGTGGTTCATTCTCAAAGTTGATATACAAGGCTATTGAACAAGAAAGAAATCAGAATTTTAAAATGACAAACTAGGGGGTACTCAACATATCATATTATAGATAATACATTGTAGTTTATATAGAGAGATAGATAATATACTGTATAATATATACATAATATGTTTAGTTTATCTATTAGTCTTAATATGCATTAAAGGTATAACCCAATCAATGAAATTTACATTTTAAAAGTTTTTCTGAAATGTATCATTTACGTGGTAGGATGAGCACCTTGAAAATAACATCATTAGTGACTACCCTAATTGTTATCAGAGAGTCTTGGTCCAGTAACTGATGGAAGCAGAAGCAGAGATCCACAGCCAAGCACTGGGCTGAGCTTCTGGAGTCCTCCTGAGGTAAGGGAGGAGGAATTGTATGAGTCAGGGGGGTCAAGGTCATGATGGAGGAACCCACAGAGATAGATGACCTGAGCAAGTGAGAGCTCACTGACTCTGGACAGAAAGTTAGGGAGCCTGCTTGGGACCGACCTAGGCCCTCTGCATGTTTGTGGCAATTGTGTAGCTTGGTCTGTTTGTAAGGCTCCTAGCAGTGAGATCAGGACCTGTCCCTGGCATCTGGCTGGCTTTTGGGAACCTGTTCCCCATGCTGGATTACCTTGTCCAGTCTTTATACAGGGGGAGGAACTCAGTCCTACCTCAGCTTGATGTTCCATGCTTTGTTCAAGCCCATAGGAGGCCTACCACTTTCTGAGTGGAGACAAGGAGTGGATGAGGAGTTGGGTAGAGGGAAGTGGGGTGGGAGAGAGAATGGGAGGAGATGAGGGAGGGAGGGGAAACTGTGGTCAGTGTGTAAAATAAATGAAAAAATGTTAATTAAATAAAGTTAGGGGAGAAAAAAGAAAAGAAAAGAAAAGAACATCACTGTTTTCTGAGGCCATACAGACCCCACTGAGGGGAATTTTGAACCAACTCATATGGAGAGCCAATTTTATTAACTCTCCAAATACAGTAGAAAGTAGTTAGAGACCCCTAAGAGAAGTCACTTCTTAGGCATCCTGAGAGTTCTTTCCCTCAAAGAACAGAACTGAGGAAGGCGCACACGTTAAGTCATCCTGTAGGAACCATGTGATCTCTGCCACAGCAACTAGCCTAGTCTGGCTTGTTGAAGGCCAAGAAACTACAGACAACAGAGAGGGTCTAAAAGATCACAGCTGTCTTTAGTTTCAGTTTCTACAACATGTTCCAGCTGACTGGAGGTGAGGTATAAAATCATCCCAGATGTGCTGGATCCAGAAACGATTACCAGAGCCACCTGGTTGACACATAGACACCTACACAGTATTATGTTCACTATGGTTTCCTGAGCGCTTGCGCCTTCCTTTTCTTTTCTCTTACATTTTGCCTAGCCTTCTCCTAGACTCAAAGAATACTGCTGAAGCATCCACAGCTGGGGACGAGTACTACTGAGAGGTCCGAGACAGGGTGGACCCTCCACCTCTTCTATTCTGTCTCTTTTGCTTCTGGCCATGTTGTGCTTTGCCACCATTGGACTGAAGCAACAGGGCAGGCTGAAAGTTCAAAGCTTTACAATAAAGAAAAACCAAGAGACTTTTTCTTAACACAAACAGGAATGTCAAAGAAGTCTAGAAGATTCTGGGCAGAAGTCAATGAGTATAAAACCAGAAAATCTCCATGGATGACAGTCACTTCAAAGTACAAGACTGTGAGATAAATACCCCTTTCCTTGGTTATGGGAATTTATGGATGAAATAAAGTAAACCTGAGTAAGGAAGATATAGTTCAGTGGGCGGTTTCTCTAGCAAACCCAAAGTCCTGAGTTCAAGACCCAGTACTGAATAAAGGTGTGGTGGCACAGGCCTGTAATTCTAGAAGCTGAAAGGTGGAGGCAAAGGATCAGAAGTTCAAGATCACCTTTGGCTGCATAATAGTTCAAGACCAGTCTAGGATACTTGAGATCCTGTCTCAAAAACAAATAAATTAAAAAATATTGAGACTTTTTTTTTGCCTCGATTCTTAGAGAAGATGAAAACTGGGAGACCTAACAGAGAACAGGAATGTCTTATGCATTAGTTAGATTTGAAGTGAAACCCTGTCTTATTTCCCAATATGAGTGGCTTGTACCCAGAAGATGACATGTCACACTTCTACTAGCTGCAGGCTGCCAGTTAAGATTCCATCACTGCCACAGCCTCCTGCATCTTCCTGAGGAGTTATTGACAGGACTGATAACTATATCTGAGGATGCTGGTCTGTGGGGCTTTCATCAGACTCATTCTTGACTCACCATTTTCCCTGAAGGATGAAATAGTAGAGCTACTGAAAAAGACTGCACGCAAAAGAAGATGGGCTACACAAAGTGCTTTTATCCTTGACTACCGAGCTCCTCAGAGCCCTTTATGTCCTGATTTAATCTGTTGGCTATGAACATTGCTCTCAGATCCTGCTCTGAACCACAAGAGATGATACTTCCCATATTCCTTCCTCAACAAGGCTTCATCCTGTAAAAGGTATTGACAGCTACAGTTTATATTCCCATGTCAGATCCTAGAAGGCCATCATGCTTTCTGCAGCACAGACCCTCATTAATTGCCCCAACATTTCAGTGGTTCCCGCCAATGACTTCTGAAAGGACCCTTCTCTATTCTATTGTTCAAGACTAGCAATGGTAACTGCTTCCAGTAGTTGCCAACTTCTGGAAATGCCCCATCACCTGTTCAGCTTCTCAGCTTGTGAAGGTATATATTGATTGTCAACTTGACAGGCTCTGGAGTCACCTTGAAGACAAATCAATGGGCATGTCTTTGAGGGAATGTCTGGATTAGGTTATTTGGCATGGGAATACCCAACTTAAATAGCTTACACTTTCACATGGTGCCAGACTGAATAAAAAATGAGGAAGCAAGCTGAGCCCCAGCATTCATCTCCATCTGCTTCCTGACTGCGGGTGCCATGTGACTAGCCTCTCCATACTCCTGTTGCCATGCCTTCACACCATGACAGACCACACCCTCAAACTGTGAGCTGAAATAAATTCTCCCTTTTCTGGCTGCTTCTGTTGGATAGTTTGTCACAGCAACAAGAAAAATAACTAACACAGTTTTTCTATCTTCATACACAATTTCCTACCAAATTCCTTCTGCTGGGATACCTGGCATCTTCTCATCTATTAACTAAGAGCACATCTTATAATGCCAACTTGATACAGCCTTTTATGTTCCATTATATTTTTTTCTACCAGGGACTGGCAAACTGTGGGCACTGGGCCCCAAGCCTGCTTTTGTAAATAATATTCTCAGACTTCAGACATCCTCAATCACTTAAGCACCACATTTCCCACAGTTGGTTTGTGCTATAGGGATGGTATTGAGTAATGGCAACAGAAACTTCACGGTTCACAAAGACAAGGATGCTTCCGGCTGGCTTTTTGCAGGATGTGTTTGCTGACTTCCACACTAAATCAAATAAAGCCCTCAATCCAGGCCACCCTGTCCCTTTGACCACTGTAGTGTAGACAGCATCGCCCAAGGGAAATATGGACTGTGAAGCTTAACATTTTCTAGTCATTAGAGTAAAAGGAAACCAGCAAAATCCATTGTAATAAACTAGCTGAAAAAGAATGTCACTGGGTTATCCATGTTAAAAACAATTGAGTCATTTTTGTATTGTTTTCAAATCCCAGTGTGAACTCTACCCTGATAACAAAATCTTATTTAAAATTCTAAATTTTTAGTGCCGATACTATATTTCTATGTTGGTTTTATAAAATTTACTCCCAGAAAGGTAGATTCACACTATTCATCTACCAGAATGAATAAAAGCAAACTGATAAAACTAAATTTTAGAGAAGCAGGAAAACTAGTTTATCCATGCATTACCAGTGAGGATACAACATGGTGTATAACCAATCTGAAAGAAATGTCTGTTAGAACTAAAATTTCTGTCACTGTAGGATTCAGCAACTTTATCCTTGAGTGTTTATGCCAATTAAATAGAATATTGGTTTACACACACATACACACACACACACACACACACACACACACACACACACACACACACAAATGCCCATGTAAGATCAACCACAAACTGGAAAAACAAAAAAAGAAACAAGGTTTTCAGCAAATAAATAGTTAACAGATTATGGTCCAAACACAGCATGGGATTTCACTCAGCAATAAAAAAAAAGAATCGAATATTGATACATGTGGTCATGGACACATCACAAGTCATCAAGTGTGAAGATGGTTCAGTGAGTAAAGAAAGTCTGAGTTCTGATCTGAAGCACCCATATAAAAATCTGAGTGCATCTGAAAACTCAGTGCTGGGAGTAGAGGGATGCAGTGGGCAGAGACAGGTGGATCCCTGTAACTTGCTAATCAATCACTATAACCAATCAGCAAGCTCCAGGCTCAATGAGAGAGATGTGTGAGTGTCTGTGGGTATGCATGTGCCACAGAATACATCAACGAAGGTCCAAGGACAATTGCAGAGGTCAGTTCTTTCCTTCTCCCGTGTGGAAGCATGGATCAAACTTAGGCTGTCATTTAGGGGAAATTCCTTTATCTCCTTTGTCATCTGACTGGTCCACTTTGGGTCATTTCCTACAACTGCACCTGAATCTACAAAATGAAGTTCAATTTTAAGAAAGAGACTCACTCATATAGTCTCTGATAAAAGAACATTATCTAACAGGTGACTAAAATGCAAGTTTTCAAACCTAAGCTAATTAAATTTCAATAAAAATTAAAACCCTTTACTCCTTGATGATACCAACAAAATTCCAAGTATCAGAGCCCACCAGAGGCTGCTGGGCAAATCACTGGACAGACAGCTAAAAGTCTTTACCCAAATGGTTAAAAATATAGCTAAATTTGAGTCATTGGGATGATGGCTTCACAAAACTACTTCCAGAAAGCCCACTTCTGCAAAAACACGCATTGCTAGTCTAATAATGTTGTAATTCCAAAAAAAGTAATGAAGCCTCTGGGGTATTAAGAACTAACCAGTTGGGACAAACTGTTTATAGAAATGCATTGTTCTCTCCAGACTGTGCCTCAGCCAGCTAACATGCAGCTGTCTCCTGGTAAAGATACACATTTCTCCCTAAAATTCTCTTCTTAGAAAAATGTCTGAAATGAAGGTGAATTATTTCAGATTACCATGTTTCCTTCTTCTGCACGAGTGGCGCCATGTAGCATGATAATGAGTGGTGATGACAATCATTCACGTGACGACGGGTGCTGAAGGTTCGTTCTTTGACAACTTGACAAATGAAACCAAGCTGAGGCAGACGTCCCAGAAACAAAGTACTCAGGGCTCCTCTGCATGCCTGGCTGCCTGCCATGTGGAGGGGTCACTGGAGGCAGATGGGGAGGCCTGGGGTCTGGAGCACTGGAGAAGGAACTGCAGGGTCCAGAGGTTCCTGCCGTTCTTGGTGACTGTTGTGATTAGCATCTGAGCAACGGACAGGATATCCCTATCCCTGCACAGTGTAACTTGTTAGGCACATTTGCTGCCACTGGAGTGAGGTGAGTTTCTTCAAATGCACAAAAACAGGATCAGATTTTGAGAAAACAAGAAGGGATAACTGCAAAGGGGTTAGAGCAGAGGAACTGGTCTCGAAAGAAATCTCTATCCCTCAGTCTGTCAAAGGCCCTCTACCACCTGGCTTCTTTTATCTCTGGACTTTGTGAGATTGCTCCTCTCAAGCTGGAACACCATTTGTATTACCCATGAACCCTTGCTTCTGCTATCCCATCCTGCCTAGTGCCCAGGTACCATCTCCTTTCATCAGAGTCTTGAAAATTGAACCCAACTATAAGTATTTCATACTTTGGGCTGTATTTCCACACCCATGATAAAAAACAGTTGTCATTTGTTGTGCAACTGTATGTTCCTAGTGCTACACCTGGCGTCTTCATGATCCCTACTTAATCCGTACAAAGCTCAGGCAGGAATGATCACATCTGTTTATAGATAGGTAAACTCAAGATCAGAGCTGTGACACAGCTCAAGTAAGGTCACCCACCTGGAGCTATCAGGGTCAGTATCCAAACACTTTTTTTTTCTGTCACCAAAACCTGTGTTTCTAGAGACTACAATAGTCTTAATTTGGGGCATAATCATTTAGCCAAACAACATTTAAGGAGAGTCTATATGGATGCCAGTCAATAGGCCATATTCTAAGGCCCAATAATTAAAACGACTCTTACAATATGATGATATAGGAATATTAAGTAAAGAAATATACAAAGAGTTTAAGCCTTCTCAAAGACAATGTATCACAGCAGGTTTGCAGGATATATGGAAGTTTCTTAGGTCAACTCACAAGTACAGCATTATATAAGTCTATGGAGCATTCACAATTTTTTAGCAGCATTCTAGAAGCATTGCCAAGAACAGGGTAGGAGGTTACCTTTGTCAAGTGGGGGCTAGAAGCTATTGAAGATAACTTGAAGCCACAGAAGGACTTCAAAGTGGAAGATGATCAGATCATGTGAGTCTCTCTTTTCATTTACTCAAGTACACATTGAGTACCAAGCATTGTGTTGAAACTGGAAACACAAATACAAGTTTTCAGATGAATGATGGGGAGAACCAAAGAAATCAACTACCATTACAGAAAACTACTGTACCTCTTAGCAGAGTGTGATAAAGAATGGGTCAGGGAGCTGGGAGCACTATTTGAAATGGGAGGAAGGAGAAGGGGTGGGTGTTAGGGGAGAGGGAGCTAGTGTCCCTGGAAAGTACAGGAGAGTGATGGGTACATTCTAACTGTGAAGAGAAGGTATTTGAGGATTCTTTTAAAGCAAGTGATTAAAGTATTCTGCGCCTTGCTGGAATGAGGCTGGGTACAAGAGTCATAATTGGGACTCTGTGAATCTTTAGATAGCTGAGTTTCCAGTAATGCCCAGAAACTGGAAAGAAGGGGAAAAAACATAGTAAATTTGTAGAGGAAAGAATCTGAATTCAGTTTTAGAAAAACTGAGAGGAAACTGCAAAAAATTCACCAAGGAAAGTTGTACAGATGGAAAATACTGGGAACAGATTCCAGCACGTAGGGATGATGTCACACTTTTTCTTTTTTTTCACGGCTAATGATTATTTACTCAATAATGGTCAATGCTCAAGAGACTGATTCCAAGAATAGCATGTACTTTACTTAAAGTATAGCTTCCTAAAGTAACACTTTTGTGTTTGCCTTCTTATTCCACAGGTGCCCTGAAGGGTGCAAATCAAATCCTCTGCAAACCTGTAACCTGAGCTGCGGAGTGTCCAATGGCTTTATCAAGAGCTCTATGTTGCGTGATGATAGCATCCTTAGAGAATGAAGGAAATATGTATTATCCTTATGCTTTTACAGGGGTTTTGATGGTCTGAGGTAGATGTATGATTTCACAAATGATCTCAGTTTATTCTTGGGACTTCCATGCTCGTAGAGGTTTCTTTGCCTTTGATCAGCTATGGTCTTTGCAATCTTATTACTAACAGGTAAAGCATCATTTTGAAGCCATCATTTATTTTATTCTGAGACTGAAGCATTAATAAGAAGTAAGTACACTTTCTGATCTTATGAATCAATAATTACAGAAGAATATAATAACTCTTGAATGGTGTTACAGAGGTATTGGTTTCAATATTATGAAAAGTTAACAAGCTTAAAATTTTATCTGTGTTATTTTTGAATTTAATAATAATCTGAAATAAGACTTAGATACACTAAATTTTCATTATTTTAAAGATATATATCTATCTATCTTATTTTTAAAAAAGAGAATTGAAGATCCACTTTCAGCAAAGATGGAGAAAAAGATCAGAGTTCTGACCCATGAAAGGAAGGCATTGCCACTGAAGAAACTGGAAATAAGACACAAAGCATGTTTCCTTAGGCCTGACAGATGCTGGTAACAGCTCTTGCCCTGTCGGGACATTTGGAAATTTAATAGTGCAAGCTAAGATACAGCATTAACTCTGAACTCAAATGCCCCAAATTGAAAGAAGAAAGGATTTGGAGATTCCTGATGAGATCTTTAAAAGTTAGAGAGTGGCTTTGTGCAACTGTTTGAAGTCGAATTTTAAAAATCATAGAAGTATTGTTCGGGGTGAGACACCACTTATTACAGCTTCGAGAAAGGAGGGCGAGGCCTGAGAGACTAACAAAGCTTGCTTGAATGACAGTCCACAGGAAAGCCTGAGAATTAACACCTTGACAAGCTGTTTCATATGTTCATATTTGCCCCTCTATTGTTCTTCTGCCACTGAGAAAATGACATCCCCCACTGTGACTACATGAAAACCAGGTCATCAGACCCTACCTACAAACTCTCTCCTGCTTTGCATGGACCAAACTCCCCTGATGTCCTCCTGGCTAGTGTCAACAGTCCTTTGTCTGAATGTCGTGAGCTGTTTGCCATGCTTCCAATCTCTGCACTCTTCACAGGAGCCCTTCTTTCCCCTCCAACTCTATCTTCAACCCCAATCCCATTTTCCATTTTCACAGTTGTTGCCTATTTCTAGTTAAGAATAATAACTGCATATTATGGCTCCATGATCTTTCACCCACAATACCAGGGGATACACACACACACACACACACACACACACACACACACACTTTCATTTGCTGATCCTACTTCAGAAGGCACATGCCATGGAAACTCACACTTGAAATAAATATTCTTGTATTATGGAATGGAAGTATCAGCGTGACTGATTACAGCATGCCTAGGTGCTCTGTAACATAAATACACTCACTGTATTGCATTTGTAAAAATGTAAAGTAGTTGCATTTTGAAAAGTGTCTGACCTCTAGTACTTAGGGTGAAGAATTATAAGCTTTCACTGTCTTTCATATTAATCTCAATATTTAGGAGCATTTGGGAAAGTATTTACATTGTGTACTTGATTAATCCAGAGGCTAAATTGAAACACCAGTGGTTTCCTATTTAATAAGTTCACCTACAGAACTGTGGTCAAATTCAAGCTGCAGTAATACATTAAGGTGCATTACCATGTCTAGACACACTTCATATACCATCTAATATTCCCAGAGAATGTCTCCTGCCCAAGCATATTATTTTCTTAATGAAATAAACCTCAGAAATGCCTGTGAGACTCAAACACCACACAGAATGAGGAAGTACCTGCAGCCTGCCTCTTTCCCCCAGCTCAGAGCTTCCTAGGGCAGCTTTACAGTCAGGCACTGTTGAGTGAATGCCTTAATCAGAGATGAGTGTGTATCTCATTTGCTCAACAGGTGAGCACATATGCTCTGTTATTCCTAACTGGGGTCAAAGATGCAGCAACTCACCAAAAGGTCCCTCTGATTTCCAACATATCCTCAAACTCTCTCATGTATTGTTATCATCTGAGTTTAAACAATAAAAATTGGGCTACCATTCTGAAAAAGTCCCAAGGATAGGAATTACATGTTACAAGATTAGGAATGCTTTTAGGAGGTTCATTCGCCAAATTATTCACCCATCAAGCCTTCATTAGTATTAGAAGGGCACAGTAGTAGAAGCCACATATGCAGAGTGTGAGGTCACCCCAGCTGGGCGTGTATCCTCACATGCGATCTTCTCATATGACAACCCCTCCATTTTCTCATCTCTGAAATGACTACCTACTTTTGAGAGATCTTGTGAAGGTGGACTATAATTTCCCCCTGAAGCTCACAGCTCCATGTCTAACACACAGCTCTCTCTGACTGTGAGAGCACCAGGCAGAAACAGTCAGACTCATATATAAGGTCGGTTGGGCTGATTTTATCACCCACTGCTGTGCTACAAAGGAGAAACCTTTCCATTCTTCTCCTGCCTAACACCCGTGTGACCTGATTCTGGTATTTAAAAGACATCAAGGTAAACTTTTGACAACAACATTGAGAATAGCAGACATTTGGAATAAGGATAAGGAATCAGAAAGCAGGGAGCATGAGGGGCTCCCACAGTTTGGAAGGGACTCTTCAACATAGGGATAGTTTAGTGGGAGAGAGATTTCATTCTGCAAAAAATTCTCCAAAGACTGACTGCCACCAGGTAGGTGGACATCAAAGCAGAATGCAGTCCCAAGAAAATTAAATATGAAATGGGACTGCCTCGTATCTGTCAAGGGCAGAGTGACAAGCTTAGAGACCTCAAATTTCCCTTCTTCACTGATACTTCCATTTCATTCATGACTCTGATGAAGTAGAAAGTTCCAAGACAATGGATATCTCAGCAGTAATCTCAGAGGACACATGCTTGGTGACCAGAAGGCCATGGTGTTAGGGTACCTCATGGAGTGGGAGACTCTAGTTGACTATTCTAGTAGTCAACAGGTAATTCAGACTCCAAAATAATGTTGAGTTGTAGCAAGATGATATCTTGGGCATCTGGCACTAAGTATAAAAATTATGTGTACTTTAGTTACCTAAGCTGTGTGTGTGTTCATGTTTGTCAGTAGATCAATGTGTATGTATGTGTGTGTGTAGGTAACATTGGGTCTCTGCTATTGCTCTACTCAGTAGAACCAGAAGTCACCGATTGGCTAGACTGGCTGTCCAGTGGGCTCCAGGGGTCCTCTTGTCTACCCTCCTTTTCTCAAGTTATAAGATTACAGCCCTACTCTTTGTCCATTTTCTTTTTTTAGTGAGTTCTGGGAATCAGAACTTTGTCCCCCATGCTTGTGTGGCAAGCACTTTACTGACTAAGCATCTGTCCCAAGCCTCTAAGTCATTTTACTTGCTCTGTATCATCCTCTGTGCTAGGCTTGGAGTCAAGTGGAATGACAAGACCAGGGCCACTGCATGCTGAGAGTCTGCAGTTCAGCAGGAGAGACTGGCATTGCTTAGGCAGGAAGTGGGGCAACAAGGTGGCGTCTGGGGAACAGAACCAAGCCTACGGGTCAAGGAGAGAGTAGAAAGCCGAGAGGTAAGTTTTTGTTCCAGACTGGGCAAATCGCATTCTCAGAGCTCCAGGGATGAGAAGGGAGAATTTTATGACGGTGTCAAAGACTGAGAAAATGGCCATGTGGACTGGTACACAGACAGCAAGAATGGAAATGCTGTGAGATGAGTTTGAGGGAGGCAGAGTTCTGATTCTGGGATGGGTTTATGAGGCAGTCCATGGCTGACAATCAAGATCAGGCACCACCCACCCTTACACCACAGGAATGGGTAAAGGAGGGCCAGTTCTGAGCTGTGAAGCATCTAAGGAAGACAGGTGTTTAAACTTTAATGGACTGAGTGAAAGTACTCCAGGGCTGAAAAGAGTTGAAAATGTTAAGCTGTGGGGGTAGTTGTAAGTAAGCAGCCATGGCTCTGAGCTGTTACGGAAGCTGCAGAGAATGTTCACTCCTGAGCAGCAGGTGAGGAAATGTGACCTCAGCAATGAGCCAGCCCCGAACATAGCAGTGGCAGCAGCAGCATGAGGACCCAGAACAATGTCAAACATCTGAACTAAACTGTGCTTTGGAAACCACAACTACATGGCTAATTTCAGACATAGAATGTGAACAGGAGCTGGACTCCTGACTAGGGGGAGTGCCAGCCAAGACACGCTGAAGGAAGTGCAAGTACCTTTGAACTTCAATTTTCTCATTAGGAAACCAGAAGAAATGTGCCTGCCCCCTCCCTTCTGTGATAGAAACAGAGTTAACCAGTATAAGCTTAAAACAAAAAAAGGGTCATGTGTGTAGCTGGAGTTTTCTCCAGTCTCACTCGGCACCTGCAGTTCAGCAGCCCACTTATAAAATAATCACTCTGAAGCTCATATTAATTAAAAGTGTTTGGCCATTAGCTCAGGCTAACTATTGACTAGCTCTTACATCTTAAATTAACCCATTTCTATTAATCTAAAAGTTGCCACGTGGCTTGTGGCTTCCTCATACTTTTGCATCTTGCTTCCTCTGTGTCTGGCTGGTAACTCCTGACTCAGCCTTCCTGTTCCCAGAATTCTCCTCTCTGTTTGTCCCGCCTATACTTCCTGCCTGGCTACTGGCCAATCAGTGTTTTATTTATACAGAAAGACATCCCCCAACACATGTTAATGACATTTATGCCAGCAAGGAAACTTCATGGCAGCAAACATAGCCAGGTCTCCTAAAAGAATTAGAACAGAAAACCAGAAAATTCTGGAAAGCAATCACTGTCTTTATACTTCTATTTGATTTTTGCTTCCATGCTTTCTGCCTTCCCAACAAGAATCCAATGGAACTTTGCTCTCTATCACTCCAAAGTTTATGTTATATTTGTGATTAGCAGAGGCTAGCTCTTCTATCTTTAACCCCGAGTCCCAGGAGATCATGTGGTTGTCCCAGTTCCTGCCCTGAAGAAGGAGGTCATATGCTCCTGCCTGGCTCTTAAAGCCCTCCTTGAGTCAGGACAGAGGTCAGAGTAAAGAGAATATGTTTTTAAAATGAGAATGGGCTGACAGGTAGCCATCAAGGGACATTGGCTACATAAAAACCCATGAAACTACAAGGACTATCATAAAGATGTGTTCTGGCAGAATTATCATGAGATGCTCATGTAAATCTTCCTGAGTGCCGTGGAATTTAATGCTGAATTCCTTGAGGCTTGTGTGAGCTTAGGTAAGTAGATACCCTAGGTAGCATATACAGCACTGCTACACTGGGAAAGCATATAATTAGCTTTGTTATTTAAAGGAGTTGAGTTTGGAGAGACTGTGAGCCACATTGTTTGAGAAATCCCAAAGCAGCCTGCTAAATATGCCAATGAGACCATGACAGCCATCCATCATGAACCCTGTGGACACAGTGGGGAACCTGAGCTGCCTCTATCCAGTGGTGGCAGAGAGCTCTGGCTCACATACACCTCTCCAATGTCATTAAAAGGACCTTGGGTTTAGTTCTCCAATGTTTAATACCTACCTGAATGCTACACAGGTACTGAACTCACTGAACAATCTGATACACTCTGAATAACAAGTTGCATTTGGACAGAGAAAGAATCGACCGTTCAGGCTTTCCTATTAATCTGCTAACCTCCCCTTCAAAACTAAAACTCAGCTGTCAGCCTCTAGAAAAAGAGGCATGTTTCATAACTTAACACGGATTTTTTTCCCTACAAATTTCCTTCAAAGGACTTTGTTACCAAAAGACAATCAAGTCCAAGGTCGTCAGTGGTAATTCTGCTGTCGTTTGCACAAACTCCTGGTGATTAAGTTGAAAAATCCTCGCTGGAGTAGAAGACCAGACATTTAAAGCATTTCTACTCCAAATTCTAGATCATGTCGAACTGAAATCTTCCTTCAGCAACGGTAACTGTATAAACTTGATTTCAGTGATAGAATTGTCATGGTCTACAATACACTTGAATTACAGATTGAGAGGGTAAAAATATACTTTTCCAAAACCACTGACTATGATGAAAGCCATACCATTTGTTTTATTTAGCACTTTTGACTACAGATAGCATTGTTGAAACTTTTGTCAATAAGATTGCTTATGCTACATTGCCCTAGTTGGGACTGTCAACTTGGGATAGCCTAGAAGTACCTGAAAGAATGGAGTTTCAATTGAGTATTGCCTTAAACAGGTTGGTCTATTGGCATTTCTGTGAGAGATTCTCTTGCTTCTTAATTGACATAGCAAAGCCAAGGCTATTGTGGGTAGTACCATTCCCTGGGTGAGTATTCTTTGTATTCTATAAGGAACTTGTTGCACATGAGCCCAAGCAAGCCAGAAACAGAGCCAGAGAGCAAGTGGACAGAGAAAACAGCACTCCATGATTTTTGCTTCACGTTGCTGCTTGAATTCCTGCCCTGCCTTCCCTTGATGATGGATTGTAACTTGCAAGCTAAAACAAAACCTTTACTCCCTTAAATTGCTTTCGGTCATGGTATTTGCCACAGCAACACAATGAAATGCCACTACTTAATGATTTTTTTTTAGGTGCTCCATGAAGATGGAAGTGTAAGTAAGGCACGCTCTCTCTTTGCAAATAATTTATAACCTAGTACAGATGAAACAGTATAAACTCTATAGTAATTACCAGTGGTCTCAGTTAGTGAATAAGCATGGCAATTACCCAGTGGGAAAGAATCCCAGCAGGAGGCCGGAATCAGAAGACATGAGATGGGCTCCTGTGCTGAGAGAAGCCTAGGCACAGTAGCTGAACTCCCAGCTGAGTCTGGAGGATGGGTGGAATTCAAAACTAGAAGAGAGAAGAAAGATTGTTGTGTCTGTGGGAAAATATGAGAGAGAACACCAGAACAATCGAAGTCGAGACTGTCTGACAGCTGCAAGGACAGAAGGACAGCTGCAAGGACAGCTGGACAGCTGCAAGGACAGAGGTTGCTATCAGACCACAGTTTGCAGCCAGGACAGATATTGCCCCCTAGAGACAGTAGACAATGTCTCAATGTCTGGAAATATTATTATTATTATTATTATTATTTATAACAAGAGAGTAGGCACTGGAATTTAGTGGATGCAGGCTAGAGGTACTAAATATCCTTCAGTATGCAGACTAATCCTCATGACAAAGACCTGCCCCCCACAACACTTCACAGGTGCTCATGCAGATCAAGCTGATAGTAAAGGAAGGGCTCCCTGGGTACCAAAGGCTGTGGAAAGTAGGGAAGAAAGGGATGGAGAAAGGTTAACTGGTGGGTACTTCTGCTGTTAGATAGGAGGAAGATGTTCTGGGCTGGGGAAATGCCTCAATTTATCAAGTTTTTACTGCACAAGCATAATGACCTTCGTTCAGTCCCCAGCACCCATGTAAAAAGGCCAGGATTGTTGATATGTGTCCATGACACCAGCACTGTAGAGGTAGAGATGGGAGGACCCTGGAGGCTCACTGGCTTGCCACTCTAGCTAAATCAGCAAGATAGGGGTTAAACAAAAAAGTGAAGTAATCCTATCTTAAAAATCAAGGTAAGGGCCGGGCGGTGGTGGCGCACGCCTTTAATCCCAGCACTCGGGAGGCAGAGCCAGGCGGATCTCTGTGAGTTCGAGGTCAGCCTGGGCTACCAAGTGAGTCCCAGGAAAGGCGCAAAGCTACACAGAGAAACCCTGTTTCGGAAAACCAAAAAAAAAAAAAAATCAAGGTAAGGAACTACGGGGGAAGAAACCTAATGTTGACCTCTGTTCTTCACACACATGTGCACACATGCATCACGCTGCACAATACACAAATATACAGATACACAAGAAGTTCTAATGCACTAATGTACCAGGATCACTCAGGAAATGATAATAAATTTCTAAAGATTAGTTCTACCATAAAGAAATAATCTAAAGAAGATAACCCCCTTTGAGCATGAACACTATGTCTGCATGTATTGAAATGTCATATCACCTCAATTATGTTGACCACTATATGCTCAGAGAAAGACCTCCAGTCTCTCCCAGAGCAGAGTCTACTGCACTGAGCTACAGTTAATGTGGAGACTAGCAGTCAAAGTACCAAGCATCAAGGGCAGCGAAGTAGTCAACTCTAGATGAGACATCTATACTACCACCTCTAAAGCTCAGGAACATCATAAGAGGGGGAACAAGGGATAGAAGAGATGAGAGAGGGGAAGGCACTTCGCAAAAAAGATGTCTTCTGGACAGGATGAAGCTGTTGCCCTCATGAACTCACTAGAGCTATGGTTACCCTCAAAAAACCCGCATAAAACTGAGCCAATCAAAATTTCATAATGGAGGGAAGGAGGAGGATTCTTTTTTTTTTTTTTTTTTTTTTTTTTTGGTTTTTCGAGACAGGGTTTCTCTGTGTAGCTTTGCGCCTTTCCTGGAACTCACTTGGTAGTCCAGGCTGGCCTCGAACTCACAGAGATCCGCCTGGCTCTGCCTCCCGAGTGCTGGGATTAAAGGCGTGCGCCACCACTGCCCGGCGAGGAGGAGGATTCTTGAGGCCCCACCTTCCTCTGGGGGATATTGACAGTCATTGGTTTCTAGGGGAAGATGTATCTCTTTCTCCAGTGTTGTAGCCATTGATAAGTTGCCCACACTCCAGTAAGTTACACTCCCCAACATACACACATCCATGTTCATTCAAGCAACTCTAGCTAAACTCAGTGGGTCACACACACCACAGAAAGACATGCCAGTAGGAGACAAATGTATTGGGACGTCAGCTTCATCAGGAAGGGGCAGGAGAGCAGATGTGGGCTGAACAAAATTAAATCATTACCAACACATATGCAATGGTCAAAGGAAATGTGCAAATCAACTCATTTAAAGAGATTAAAATGAGGAGGATGACGACTGTTTAAATAGCAAATAGGACATAAACCTTAATGTCTCTCTTTCAGGCCTCAGCTGCAACTTTGCTATATTAAAAGTCTGATCCACTGGACAGGTATTCCCTATCACCACAGTTTTACCCCCCATGAAAACTCAGCCACAGCCAAAAATGTTCAATGGAAAGTTCCAGAATTAAAGTTTATTATAAGGGTGCTGTATAACACAAACAATTTACAGACACTGCTTGCCAAGCTTCAGCAGAAACCCATGAATAAGGAGAGCTCCTAGAGAAATGCAGTAAAAACTCATTTTTCAAATAGTAAGATGGTCTCCATCTGGAAGGTCTCCCACTTCTTACCGCTGGTCTGAGGCAGAGCAGGTTATTTAAACACCAATTGTTCATCATCAGTATTAGGAAGGCAAGTCAAACTACAGGCTTTCCTAGTGAAAATCTGATACCTTACGATAATGCTATTCATGATAATGATAAAGTTACATAAATTACTTCACAAAAGGCTGTTTATTACCACTTTCATTCTCACAGCACCCTTCTATGACTTTTTTAATAGCACTCACCCACTTAACATTATCTGAAATGGGATGGATCAAGATTTGAATTTGCACTGACTGACCATCCCAGGAGAATACAGGTTCCACAAACACAAGGTTTTTGCCTATTCTTTCATTCACCTGCTATAATCTCAGTCTAGAGAGTCTCCCATCTGGTTTTTGAAAAAGCAGGAGTTCCTTAGATGCTTATAAACTTAACAAACAACAGCATATGTGTTATATATGCTAGGAAAAAAATGAACAGTGTGATTACTTTATGCATGGAAACAGCTCAGGCTGGCGCTGTGGTGGAGAATGTGGTCAGAGACGTAAGCCTGTGCTTTATCCAAGTCACAGGCTAGAAACAGAGGCAGGCAGTGGGGAAACAATGACAGCAAAGGCGATGAGGACTCCAACTGGAGAGCTGAGAGCAGAACAGGCTTGGGAGGGAGATGTCATGGCTGTTTATCAGTGAGGAAACAGGAAGATAGCAGAATGGCCCATGTCACCTGCTTGAGAGCAGAAGAGATAGTTTTTAAAGTTGCTCTTAGTGTATTTATGTGTGCTCCCATTTCATTTCTCTTGCTTTGATAAAAGATCCTGGCAAAAGTAACTTACAGGAGAAAGGGCCTTATTTCAGTGTACAATTCCAGGTCACTGGCCATCTTTCTGGGAAAGCCAAAGCAGGGACAGATGATCACATCATCCAAGAAGTAAGAGGATACTCTGCTCAACTTCTCCACTCTCAACATAGTTCAGGATCTCCTGCCCAGGTAACAGTGGCACCCACAGTAGACAGGACCTTCCCACATCAATTAACTGAAACAGTCTTCCACAAGCACGCCCTTAGGCCAATCCAGTGTAGCCAATCCTTCACTGTGACTCTTGTCCCAGGTGATTCCCAGGTGACTGACAATTAAAGTTAATCATTACTCTGTGTGTGTGTGTGTGTGTGTGTGTGTGTGTGTGTGTGTGTGTACATGGGGGGAGAGAGGGAGAGAGAGGGAGGGAGACAGAGAGAGAGAGAGTGCACGTGCACATACCACAGCACATACATGGAAGCTTAAGAGTAACTTGTAGAACTTGTAGGAGTTGATTCTCTCCTTCCACAGTGGAATCCAAGTCATTAGCCTTGCTTAGCATGAGCTTTTGCCTGCTGAGCTATCTCATGGACCCACAATTCTCCTGCATATACACTGACCATACAGAGGTCTGAGTTTAATACAGTGTTGTTGTCTTGAAGGAAAGATAGGCACACCTACATCGACTGTGTCTGTATAGTTTTATTTTCCTTCATGGTAGTTTTGTAGGTTCTGTGCATGATATCAAGTCTGATTTTAATGGATTACCATACCCCTCAAATGAAAATGATCTGAATGTGTCTGTACACGGAAGTGATAGTTACCAGTGACTACCCATACTGAATAGTAACAGACCCTACAATAGCAGGCAAGTGGGATAGATGGAAGGAAGAAATGAGTAGAGAAGACACCTGTGTTTGTCAGAATCATGAAGGAAGCTGCAGAAATCCATGCTTCCCTTGCTCTCCAAAAGGACTAAGCAGCACTTCTCAAACCCATCCAAATCCAGCACAGACTCCGGGTTCTCCGTTCAAGTTTTCAGTGTATTAAGCAGTGCTAGCAGGTGGACTTATTTCTTAGAAACAACAACAGTAACAAAAAAACTTACCTCTCTACCCCATGTGCCATACTCTGTGCCATACATGGGGCTGGCATGTGTGGAGGTGTATCTTATTGGCATGGAAAAAGGACTTCCAGGCATCTAGCAGGCTTTTCCATTGCTAAGTATCCAATACTGATTAAAGAGAATTTCCTGGTCTACCTTATCACTAGAATCAAGGTTGATAAACAATAGTGTGACATAAACAAAGATCAGAAGAAAATGGACCTTTGCTCAGGAACTAAAGGAGAGGCAATGGGACAATTAGACATGAAGTCTCACATTGAGTCTTGTGTAAGATGCTACCATAGAGCTCAAGAGGGGCCCCAAAGCCACAATCCAGGGACCATCAGAGGAAGACTGGTGCTCCAGTTGCTCACTCTGACACTCAATTTCTCCATTCGAAACCTACACCATGATGAAAGCACCCTGGTCAGGAGCAAAAGGATTCTACACAGACACATGGACTCCCCTCTTTGGCTCTCAGAAACAATGCACTCTCAGAAACACTGGAATTTTCCAAGGAACCTCATGGTGGGAGAAAGAACAGACTGAAGCCTGAAGCCAGCTAGAGTAGGATCTTGTCTTCCTGAAAGAAATTACACATGGTATTCACAACTTGCCAGACCATCATGGGGTAGAGAGGAACTGAGACAGTAGATGGGTAGGACTACACCTTGGCCAGCACTCCCTATGTATAGCCCTCTATTTAAACATAAACCTTAGGCAGGGTGGGTGGACCTTGAAGACAGACTTGGTGGTTTTTAGAACTCTTTCTTCTTGCCCACACAGCCACATTTAATAAGTCTCTTTTTCTGCCCACAACTAGTTGTGACTTTAATTAGACTTTTCAGGATGAGTGGCCAAGCATGGCTTGTAAGGGGGTGGAAAGGGTCCAAGTTCTGACCCTAACTCCAGAATATTAGTTTATCTTGGTTATAAACATTGGCATTACATATCCCCTCCAAAGTTAGTGAGTTTTCTCCCAGTGGTTTTTAAATTATCCTTTGCCTTACTGTCTGTGAAGGAACAAAAGAGTTCATGTAGCATATTAGGTTAGAAACTGTCAAGAGTATTTTTACATCAACCTTTACAAAGCAGACCAAGCTGTAATTTCAAGAAATTACACGGTCGTTTGTACATGTGTGTAGAACAAAGCATTCTGTTCAAAAATGAAAGACTGAAAAGAAAGCATTTAAAATCACTGTGTCTCCAGTGGTTAATAGCAGGAACACTGTATGAACAGGTGCTATCTTTTTATGAAGTGGCGTATTTTATTATGCTCCCCACATTTCTTACTATTGTGTTTAATTTATTTTCACATTTTAATTTATATTTATTTTGCATGTATACAGGCCTACATGCCATGGCCCACATGTAGAGGCCAGAGGACAACTTGTAAACCTTAGTTCTCTTTGTACCCTTTGGGCACCAGAGATCAAACTTGGGTCCTCAGGCTTAGTGGTCAGCATATTTATCTACTGAGTCATGTTATGGCTCCTATCACATTTATAGAAAACAAAACTGTGGAAAAAATTTGATATTCATGCAAACATATGAATTTCTCTAAGAAATTTCTTAAGGAAAATAAGAGTTTCCTGAGCAGGGGAAAGAGCTCACTTGAGAGAGCAATGGGCTAGCATCACAAGGAAGTGGGTTTGGTTGCTATCACCACATAGAATGGGTGTGGTAGCCCATGTCTTTAATCCCAGTGGTCCATTCTGGTATTGGAGGCAAGAAGGATCAGAAGTTTAAGGCCCTTCTGGGTTGCGTAGCAAGTTCAAGGACAAAATTCTGATATGGGGGTCAGGTTGGGCGGTGAGTGAGGAAGGTATAAGGAAATGGAAAGGGAGACAGAGGCAGAGATGGAGAGACACAGAGGGAGAGAGGAAGGGCGGGAAGGAAGGAGGGAGGGAGAGAGAGAGGTGGAGTGGAGGCAGAGATGGAAACATGCAAATAGAGAGGAGAGAGAGGTGAGATAATATAAGAAACAAAGGAAGAAAGAAGGAAAGAACGAATGAAGGGAGGGGAAAGGAGGAAGGGAAGAAGGAAGGGAGTTCCTGTCTTTTCACATTTAATTGAAACACACACACACACACACACACACACACACACACACACACACACACACACACACCATCCATGCATCAATCCCAATATCACAATTGAATTTAATTTTATGTTAATAAATCTTCCTTCTGCCTGGTTAAGTGAAGGCCTACATTAAGGCACACACTGTCTCCTAGGTCATGTTTTCTCATGGTAAATGAAGACATTCTGTAGAATGATATCTAAAGATACCACATGGTCTTTTGGCCCAAAACTGATATGCCCTATAGTTTACTTTCCCATCAAAGCTTATTTACTTCTGTTTTTATTAAATACTTTTTCAAAAGTTCCTCCAGCACTAATTTGTCTCCATATGTCTTACTCATTGCCTGCCAAAGGACATTCTTAATTTGCTGGGTTTCTATCCTTCCTCTATCATCAAATCATTTAACGATGTGTCTCAAAACCAACAGACTCTAGAAAATTGTTCTGGCCTCTGCTGCAAATGGAAAACTTTGGCCATAGTGTGATTTCCATCTAACAGGATAACCATCCAACTTGTATACAAACTCTTTACCTGATTGTATAACTGCTTATTCTTTTTTTCCTGATACAGGATAGAACAAAAATCATTAAGTCTTTATGTTTCTCTGGAATGCCTAGGAGATGGATCAATAAATTAAAGTATTTCCCTTGCAATAATAAATATCTGATTTGATCTAGCACCCATGTAAAACCCTGGGTGTTGTGGTGCATGCTTTTAATACCAGCTCTGGGAGAATCAAGACAGGTGACCCCTGGGCATCACTCTACTCAGTCTACCTTAATCAGTAAGATTCAGGTTCAGTGAGACACTTTGGCTTAAAAAAATAAGGTTCACAGTGATTAAGGAAGACACTGGAACTTAACCTCTGGCCTCCACATATGCACATCTACACACACACACAAATTATCTGAACAGTTGAATCCTTCAGCCAGTTACCACTGAATCTATTCCAACTACTGTCAGAATTGTGCATGCTCTGGAAAGTGGCCCATACAGCATTCTAGAGTTTATGATGCATATTTGTTTCATGGATATTTAAAAAAAAATAGTGTTGCATCAATTGACCCAGGATTAAAGTGCTATTTTGGTGATTCATAGTTGAATAAAAAACTCACAGTTTAATTCTTCATACAGTTTGTTGCTCAAGTTTTTGTTGGTTATAAATATGATCTCTAGAGACCCGTCACTGCTGATACATGCCATAATCCCTCCCTTTTTATGTTACTACCAAAATGATACAACTATCTTTGCACAGTTCTTGGGTATGTATTGCACCTTTGTTAACAGTTAATGACCCACATGTAATATCCAAGTTCTGAACAGATCACAAACTTCATTTATTTTTCACTGATGTCAATTTTACAAGCTGTCTTCTACCACCTTGTACTTTTTTCATGACTTGTTTATTCTCTGATACAGAAATATACGACACCAGGCACCTCTAATATTTTCCATAGATTTTCTGCCTCCAGCTCTCCATTAAACAGCGATCCATCTTGATTGCCTGTTAATATGATTCAAATCCACAGGAGAAACCATTAATTGCTAATATGTTTGAAGTGTAATTGAAATATTTCTTTGACAATTAGCGTATACTTTAGCCATCTAAATATCTTTAGGCATACTCTAAACTGCCCACAGATTTTTTTCCCTTAAAATGACAAATATCAGATTTAACTGTAGCCCCATTCACTGTTAACCCTTTTTACAACATAAACACTTACTGCCTGGAACTGAGACAGCCCTTAATAGTCCCACTTCGAAACATCTGTCTGCATGCAAATCTCTATTAGTCCCTTGTGATTATATGACAGAAAACCTGTAGCTACCTTCATAGATTTAAATGTGATATATAAATATTGAAAACTAAGAGAACACGAAGGCCAAGCTGATTGTCATTTAAGGAAGAAAACGTTTTAAATAATACTAATTTAGGTAAAATTTAATGCATACAGTTTATGTTATATATAAATATTTGGTTCTTAAAGTCCAACATTACTTACAAGATGAGTCTCACATATGTATACATAGTTATAGTTAAATTGTTTGTGTTTTTGAGACAGGGTTCCAGTGTTTGCTGTCCTTAGAGTACCCTATTTTCAGACTGTATGGCTGTAGAAAAATTGGAGAATAGAAAATATAAAATTTGCCTCTTACCATGTAAGGGTATTTTTCATATGAAATTACTGCCAAATATAAAATTCTCAACAAATATGAAACAAGGTATACAATAGACAATTAATTCAAATTTGTTGGTGTTAACTTGGGTTGAGATACCTAATGACTTAGATAGATGTGACTTATTTTTAAAGGGTCCAGGGAGGTCACCTGGGTTTCCTCTGGCAGCTTTGATTGTGGAAGGGGGCTGGACAACAGAAGAAGGACTTAGTAAACACACCAGAAGAATAGAGCATTGGAGAGTTCCTTCACCTCCTTCATGCAAATTCCAGCACCTTTCAAAGCCCACAGAGGTCATAAAGACAGTGTGTTACTCCAGTGAGCCACATAGCCAGGACTTCTAGCTGTGTAGTTTTGGAGGCAGCCCTTATGTTTCTCATACTCATTAAAGATATAAAAATAAATTCTCCCTTTGCTTTGTCAACAGTCCAGCTTTTTTCTCTGAATAATCAGAAAAGGTATAAAATAATCAGAGACCCATATCCATGGGACCCTCGTTGGGAGATTCAGGACAGATGTGAAGGCAGTAAAGGAATCACTGTGTCTGTGCTGGAAATGCACAGATGTTTCTGCTTTTCTTTATTTTTTGATAATTTCTCACATGTAAGGTGTTTCAGTCCTACACACACACACACACACACACACACACTCTCTCTCTCCCAGGGAACCCTCCCACTCCCCACGGGTCCTCCTTTCTTGCTTTCCCATCTTGTGGCATTTTGTGTTGTCACTTTGGTTTCTGGTGAACCATGGGGTTTGATTCAGGTTGCATTCAATAGCGTGGGCAATGTGCTAGAACATGGGCAATGTGCCAGTGAATATACCACTGAGGATAACGACTCCTCTGCCACCAGCAACTATTCAATGTACATTTCTTATGACTATACCTGTGATTTCATGAGTATAATGTCCATTTTATCATGTCAGGAAGACAAAGATACTCTTGTTGGTATTTCTCAAACAACAAAGTAGAACAGCTATAAAACAGCTATTACATCGCATTAGATATTTTAAGTAATTTGCAGAAATTTTAAAGCTCCCTGCAGAATATGTATAAGCTATAGGTAAATACTAGACCATTTCTTTTTCTTTTTTTATAACATAATTCATTATTAATTCTTTGGGAGTTTCACATCATGCACCTCAATCCTGCTCACCTCCCAGTCCTTCCATATCTGCCCCTCACCCCTACTACATCCCTCCCCCAGATTAATTAAAAACATAAAATGAACAAAAAGCCCACCTCACTCCTCTATCTTTCCAACCTCTCCAACACCTCTTCATTCATCCTAGTGGCATCTGGAGCTGTGGTGTGTCACACAGTACACCCTTTTATCCAATCAGCCCCTTTTATCCAATCAGTGCAATGAGTCACTGGTCTGGTTTAAGGCCTCTGCTTTCTGTCACACCATTGTCACTGGATCCTCACTGAGACTCCCCTTGGAGATCCTGCAGCTATGGTTCTGCAGCACACTTCTCACACTCCAGCAGGTCACAGATGGGATGGATGTTAGGGTGGGCCAACCCAAGACCCAGGATGTGAGCCTGGGTGGTAGCTGAACTGATCAGTCTGGGCTGCTGGGATCACCTGCCTCAGGTGAGGGGTGAAGCCAGCTCTCCTAGGCACATGCCATCTGGGCCAGCTCTCCCACACCTGTGGTGAGGGTTGGGGACATCTCTCAGGAGTTCAGGTGGGGAATGGGTTGGTGGGGGGTGCTCTCCCATGAGGGGCAAGGCCAGCTCTCTTTTCAAGTGTCCAGAAAGGGGTAGGGACAGCTATCCCAGGGTCAGTGAAGACTGGACCAACTCAGCACAGCCCTCAGATTTCAACATGCATGGTTCCTATGGCTCCCTGTGGTAAGATGGGCCATAGATATCAACACAGACCCCAGCTGCTGCAGGACCATGGACCCAGACATGGCCTGAGGCAACAGCTCAGCCCTAATGTCACCATGGACCCAGGTGGCAGCACAGGCCATCCAGATCACATCAACATGGCCCCAGGTGGCTGACCAGATTCCAGGCATCTGTATAACACTTGGTGGTAACAGGAGCCACAAGCATCCACACAGACCCTGGCTCTGGTAGGGCCACAGACCCAGACATGGCCCTCAGCTGCAGTCTAGGCTAGGACATCACCATAGCACTTTGTGACAGTATACGCCATTTTATATTGAGGATTTAAGTATCTGTGCAGTTTAGTGTCTTTGGTGGCTCTAGAATCAATTTACTCTGGACTATGAGAAATGTTTTTATGTATTATTAACCATAATTCTAAAATCATAAAGACTGTATATGTATGTGTATAGGTGTGTCTATGTGTATATCTCTCTCTCTCACACACACATATATATGTACATACATAAATGCATATAAAATATTAAATTAGTCCCCATTCCACTCTTGTAGCACCCGGAAGTCCGTAATTTAGTCAATGACTTATTATTTTTAACATAATTCCAAGGCACAGAGAGAAATGAAAATCTCTAGAAGGTAAAACCGTCTAACAACACAATACAACTGTTATTTGAAATATATACAAAGGAACCAAGGAGTGGGGAAGCTTTTCTTCCTCCTTTATCATTGAAAAGCTTAGATTTTAGCTCATTTTTCTCTCTACAATAGATGCCATATTAATTGGCTAACTTTATATTCATGAAGTTTGGCAAGTGTTGAAGTAATTATGACATAGAATAGCCACACATAGAGGTATGCAGTAACGTCTGCTGAGCTATCTCAATTTCTTCACACTCAGTTTGAACTACCAGCATTATAACATCTCATATCTCCACTGATGGGAAAAGTCACAAGGTGCCAGCCAAATACAGTAAAGGATGGGAAGTTACACCAGTGGCAGAGCCGAGCAGTTGCCCTAGGGACAGAAGACAGCAGATGATATTTTCTGTATCGTCTCCTAAATTTCTTTCCTTTGGGGAATTCAAATGTAGAACAACTGACATGCTTTGGCAGGCTTCTGAACCCTTCAACTCTTCCATCTGACTTGTTCATAAACATTTGTTGGCTCAAGAGGAAAATTGCTGTTAAAATAAGTTTCCTAAGTACTGAAATCACATTTTCATATAAAAACCCAGACGATATGCTAGCGCTCTCTTGGTTCATATAAATAATGTTTTACAGCAAAGGCTGGTGTAAGTGGGCTTCTTCTGCCATACAATACATATATACATTTCACTGGGGCCTTCTGAGTTTTAGCATTTACGTAATAAGATTGTATTTGCATTATAAAATTTATTTTACAGAGGTTTATAAAATACAAAAATTATAAAAGTATACTCTATTGTAGCCCATCTAGGTCTCCTGGTGGCTTATCCAGCAGGTCTGCATAAAGATGATTGGACCATGGGCCTGAGTATAGGTGTTTGGAAGGGTCTACACTTGGCTGTATCTCACAAGGGGGAGGTCTTTGCTCCTCCCCTTGGCACTGTGATAAAAAGCCCTTTGGAATAAAGTTCAGGGCTGGTAGGTTCAGACCCAGTCCCTCCCGAGGCTATCCTGTGTTTCTGTCTTTCCTCTCCTTGTCTAGATATCTCTTTCTAGCTAATATTTCTCACTACTCCCTACTCAAGAGTACCCTGGGTCATAAAAGTGGTAGCTGGTCACCACAATACTCATAAGTGAGTATATTCTTGTCTTAGTTTTATTTCTTATTGCTGTAATAAAATATTCCAATAAAGGCAACTTAAGTGAAAAAAGGATTTATGTAGCTCACAGTTCCATGTTACAGTCTATCACCGCAGAAGTTTGAGAGAAATGGCCACCACATTATATCCCTGGTCAGGAGCAGAGAACAATAAATTAAAGCATACAAGTATGCATTCTCAGTCTTATACAGTCAGGATTCCCTGCCTGGGGAATGTTTCCACCCAGGGTGGCTAGGTTTTCCTTATTCATTTAGCATAACGAAGATAGTCCCCCCATAGGCAACCTGATCAAGACAATCTTTCACTGATACTCTTTTCCCCACATGATTTTAGACTATGTCAAGTTGACAATTAAAACCATCAACCAAAATGATACATTAATATAATATCCAACTTTAGAAGAAATACAAGAATATAGCAGTCTTTCATATAAACATGCTCCAAAGAAGGTAAAAACATTAAAATTTAAAAATTGGCAAATTTATAAATCCAATCATACAGAAGCCTAACAAAATGAAAAGTGCATATTGATGACACTCAATATTCACAAGTTGTTTCCTAAAACTAATTTAGTCAAATATTTGAATCCAGTAAAATGTCCTAATAGTTGCAACAGATTTTGAGAGGAAATCAATGTTTTTATAGTATTCTTTCTAAATATAAACACTTTTATTGATATCTTAAAGTGAATTCATTTTGAAAGTTTAAATGGTTTGTTACATGTGTCCTTACTTACATGAGTATTTGTGGAGGCCTGAGGATGCGTTCAAGATGCCTTTCTCAACTGCTTCACCTTATTTTTTGAGACAGGCCTCTCACTAGCCCTGGAGTTCACTGTTTTTGATAGGTTGCCAGGCCAACCACCCCTGGGGTCCACCTGTCTCTGAAACCACAGTGCTGTATACAGGGTTAGAGACACAACCACTACACCTGGCTTTTATCAAAATGAGTGTTGGGATCTCCACTTAAAAGCTCACGCTAACCCACAGAGCCATCTCCCCACCCCTATATTGTTTTAAGTACAATGGAATCAGACAAATGGCAGGTTTAAGCACCCATTGTTGACAATGGGCATGTTATTTCACTGCTAAATGGCCTCTGTCTCTTTGTAAGATGGAAGAAGATGTTGCTCTCCTCAGAGTCAACTGTAATGACTGCTGAGCTGATTAATATGAAGATAGGCTTAATGGAGTTCAGAACCCAGGGAACAGGTGCTGATGGTCTTTCTGGGTGAAATTACCACCCAGCAGAAAACGCTTTAGGGGATTTTTCAGAAGTCAGAGAGTTTCTAGTTCCACAAAGACCTTCTCCATTAGTGACTTTACATCTGCACAGCAGGCATGCCTCAGATTCCCTTCTTATCCAAACAGAAGAGCTTTGGACATCAGGAATTCAGCTAAATTTTCATTGACAGATCTCTCTCATCTCAACAATCCTCTACAACATCTTTGCAAGGCAGGACACGAGTAAGCTTCTCCCTTGGAACAGGAAACTGTGCCTTTTTGCATTCATGGGTTGCTTTTTCCACGTTCTCTTGCGGAACTTTCAAATTTCATTCAAGAGTATTCTACATGAGCACTACACTCCATGGCCAGCATAGTATGCCTCTGAGTTTATAAGCTATGCATGCTTGAAAAGCAATGTGTACTCTCCTATTTCATCAACATGGAAACAATGAAACTAAATGAGCTCTTCCTGTGAGGCAGACAATCATACATTTGAAAAGTTCGACTGGATAAAAGGCTTGACATAGGACAAATGGGGTTAATTTCTATAAACACCATATAAATTACTCTCAATGACTTCAACAAAAACCAGCATTTATGTTGCTGGTTTTACCTGCCTGTCTTCAAAGAAAAAAAGACATCACTCCCAAACTTGTATTTTCCTAACTCACATCTTTTCATGATACTCCTGGGGGTCAAAAATGATACCCCATAATGTGGTACTTTGGCAAGCTAATCACTTTGAATGAAAGGGAACTGGGAGATATTAGAATTTGTCTCAGTGTCTAGGTCTCTCTGAGTGTTCATGTGTTTCCCTCCCAAGGTCAAGGACAGGAATGGCTCCCTCTAAGTCTGCTTATCTGAACAGAAGAACAGAAGGTTTCTTTCCCAAAAGAAACTTAAGAACATGAGCATCTCGACTCCCACCCAGGCATCTTAACAAAGAAAGATTAGGATGTAGAAAAGAGGACTTCCTCTACTTGGACTAAGTACATACTAGCCATATGAAAATAACTCCTTCAGACTTCAGTGGTGTACCAGGAGGGCCTCTGTCCCTTTGCAGATTGTCCTTTGCCTTATCAATATGTCACCACCTCCTTCCGTGTTCAGAATTCTGTCCAAGGCATTTTCTACAAATTGGGACCATTCTTTACTTCAACCATTCATTTGCTACTCCATCAAATCACCTATACTCTCTACCTGCCATTCCCTTCTCTTTTGTGTATCTAAGCTCTACCCTCCTGACCCATCTTTGAGATGCATTATTAGTGGTCCCCATGCACTTAAACAAATTAATACATGTGTATATATTTCTTCTTGCAATCTAGTCTGTTTACTTCAAATTAATTCAAACCTTGAAAGCAAGGGAGAATCCCTTTTGCCTCAACAAGACAAAAACATTTAAAAATGTGTGTGTCAGATGGAGCTCAATATGATGCAGAGCTTAATATGATGCTTAATATAATAAAATTTTAAAATAATAAAGAATGAAGAAGATAAGGCAAATGGGAGAGAAACTGGGGAAATGAAATGGGAGCAAAGACACGAAATCCACAAATACACATTTTTAGGAAATGGAAAATTAAAATTCGAGGGTTATATGGACAATGGTATTTAATAAACTTTAGAGAAGTCTTGTTGAAAATCCAACCTGTGTTAGGTGTTATAGAGAATGAGAAACCAGAATTAATACAATGGAGTAGTGTAGGTCCTGTATCTAAGAGCTTGAAAATAACCAAGAGGGCAGGGAAAACATAATAAAGGGGCTTTTATACAACTTAGAAACTACCAAAGGAGAAATTCTTTGTCTTGTGTGCTGAGCTATGTTAGGACAAGGGGGGAAATGTGAGAAATGGAGTTGCCAAGGTGCTATTCTCAGGATCACTAAGGTGATCAGGTGGAATACTCAGGACCTCAGTTCTCACCGACAATTTGAGATTTACTCCCGGACCCCAATGATGCTTAGCGTACCTTACTGGAAGATGTAAAAGGCACATCAAAGCATCTAAACCACACTGGTAAAGAGGGGGAGTGAATGTATCAAGAACTAAGGTCAAAGAGGAAATCTCAGACAAAGTGTGCCAGGTACCAAACCCAAGAGATGAGACCAAGAGCCGTGAACATACATGTGTGTCTGAGACATGGATCAAGGAGAAATAACAGCAACAAAAAGAGAATATGGAAACCTGGAGACGAAAAACTCAGCCAAAGCCAGCAAAAAAGAAGAAAATGTGCAGAGAGTCAAACAACCAAGATGAAGTTTGAAGGGTAATTAATTAATTAATTAATGTGAAATTTAATTAATTAATTAACCACAGCTCAAAGGTTGAGCAAAAGAGAATTAAGAAAGTGAAGAACAAAGAGCGGAAACAATAAAAGAAAAATGTTCTTACATTGATGAATAGAAAAATTAGCTGTGAAGAAATGAATGAGCAGGTGGCGGAGAAAGGGTGCTCTGAGGTTAAGCACAGAAAAATGTTCAGAAATGAGCATGTTTCTGAACCCAAGCCTTTAGTATTGCATCAAAATGTGCATTTCAAGGTCATTTGTACCAGCTAAGAAATTTGGCTTTTGTGAATGTTTTGACTGTCATACTCAAAAGTATTTCCAAGCAGGCCGGGTGTGGAGAAGACAATGAAATTGTTGGAGAATCTTGAGAAATGCTTCCTCCTGAACTCAGATCCTGAATGTAATGCTGTCTCAACAAGAATTACTGTCTTAACTAATGTGTCTTCACAGCCTGCAAGAGCCAGACACTCAACCGTGTTGTAAAGATACTATCTCATTTACTGCTTCCTATGAGAAGACAGAACTATATAAAATGTCCCCCATAGGCACCCTGTGAGCATTTGTTCTCAGGCTCGGGGAGCACTTTGAGAAAGTTGTGGAAACTTTAGGAGATGGAGTCTTGCTGGAGGAAGCCAGACCCTAGAGGTAGGCTGAAGTTTTACAGCCTGGTTTCAGTTCTGTCCACTCCCTGTTTCCTGACTGTGGATGCACAGTGACCAGCCTCCTCCTGATCCTGCTGCCATGACTTCCCAGCCATGATAGACTCTGTTTCCTCCACTGTAATCTAAAACAAACGTCTCCTTGTCTTCAGTTATTTCTTGTCAGATGTTTCTCACGACAACCAGGAAAGTGAGACAATGGAGTAAGATGCAGGAGGTGAGAACTGTGGGGTGCTATCTTGTTCCTTTGTCCTTCTTCCACTCCCAGGATGCATAAAGACTAGACAGTCAGGTGTAGAGGTCAGAAGGGTCCTTTACCCAAGTCACTGCTACACCAGAAAGCGTAGATAGAAATAATATCACCTCACACAGGCAAATCCAAATGAATCCACAGCATTAAAAAGAAATCAGGGAAATGTAAAAACGTGAATAGGACTACAGTGCATAAACGCTAAACGAGGCAATAGAATAGAACACATGCTCTTAAAGTCATCAGCCTCCCATTTCCACTCTATAATGCAAACATAATATTACTACCTGCAGGGTGGATGAGCAACAGCTGAGGACACTTTAGCTCTCATGAGGAATAAAATAAAGAACCATCAGTCAGCTGTATAATTAACTAGAAGGCTTCTGAGGGGACTGTGGGAGGTACCCTTACAGAACGCAATGGCTTGTTGGTGAGGTATCTTTCTAGTAACTAAATATAAAATAAAATAAAATAACAACATCTGCAGAAATATGCCTGGTAGTTCTCTAATTAATGATCAAAAACGCATTTACTTCAGCACAATTCCACATTTTTATGTAAAGTCTTATTTGATTGTAATTAGTACAGACTGCAGAACTTAATTAGGACTAATCATTCCTTAATGCAATCAGAATCCCCAAAGAACAATATAAACAGATTTTTATTGGTATTAGTGATGCAAACTTGCAAAATATAGTACCAATTAACCCATAACAATGCTTCCAAAATATAAAATAAAAATAAATTATGATCGCATTACCAAACAGTTTCATGAGCACACTAGGAATGTAATAGTAGTGTTAATAATCAAGCCCCACAGGACCTGTCTTCCTTCTTAAATGCTAAAGATAGCCATGCAGCCACCATTATGATGCATATTAAAGTGTGTGATCCCTTAACGAAATGAAGTTTGAAGTGATTTTTCCAAGGCAATGCAGGTTCGATAATGTCGACACAGCTACCCAGTGCTAGCGTGAGACACACAAAATCTACAGTGCCCAGATCTTGCCACAAAATTAAAGGAAAGTCCCCTTAATCCTGAAAAATTAAGCAAGGCTTCTGGAGAAAAAAAGAAGGAGAGGGTTTGGCAGACATCACTGCTTTGCACTTTGAGAAAGAATCAATTCCATGTCTCTCTTTCATCCACCCAGTACTTTCTGAGCTCTCAGATTGGTCCTTCTTCAGAAAAAAAACAGGTGGCCAGTGTCTTCAGTTTGACATTCATATTGTAATTCGTGAAAAGATAGTAAGTGGGATTTGCCTCCACCAGAAGTGCCTAAAGAAATCCCTCAGTTGGAATGGGAACCCACCTGGCAGTTAGGAATACTGCAGGCAATTAAGTTAGGTATTTCAAATGTTCTCCATCCATTTCCAAAAAGCGCCAAATTGAGCATGTGAGTACAGGATGGATTCCCTTGCCTGAGCCCTGCAGGAAAACTTGAAAAATACAAATCAGCATACAGCTTCCACTGTACCAGAATTACTTTCCAGATGGTCTTTCATCAGACGTTAAGGGAGAGGTGTAACACATGAAATATTTAATCTAAATAGTGTGCTCATATTTCCTGAATGCCATGCACTTCTCTCACAGTGTTGCAGATTCATGGTATCATAATAGATGCAAAAGTCACATGCTAAGAGGATCTGGGAGCAGACTTTCAGACTTGGGGAATTAATTGATCTCTCTCCTGCTGACATAATTTTTCCGTATTTCTAGAGTGAGTTCAGACCAGTTTATATTGACGTTAATAAAAATTGACTCAAAATCTGCACTATACTTAAAGAAAAATACCCACCAGATCTCTATCCTGAATTTACCTTCCTGAACTATTTTAAAAGAAAAAAAAAACTCATTTATTTGTATTAGTGTGTGTGTATGCATGTGTGTATGTGTGTGTGTGTGTGTGTGTGTGTGTGTGTGTGTGTGTGTGTATGCGTGTGTGTGTGTGTGTGTGTGTGTGTGTGTGTGTGTATGTGTATGTGTATGTGTGTGTGAATGTGTGTGTGAATGTATGCCACACATGTGTGGGCACCCAGAGGCCAGAAGTGGGCACTGAATCCCCTTGAGCTGGATGCATAGGCCGGTGCAAGCTGACTAACATGGGAACTGAACTCTAGTCCACACTGTTAGAGCACACGCTCTTAACCATTGAGCCACCTCTCCAGCACACTAAATACCTTTTAGCCAAAACTTTCTAGCCTGCCTTTAGAAAATACACACAAGTTCATCAATTCTACCTGTTACTATAATGAGAAATACACGATTTGGCAGTAGCTCAAAGGATTCACTGGCAACTACTAAGACCGATATTTATTAAGAATAGCTACAGCACACACAGCTTCCATTTCAGTTACTGTGAGTCAAGAGAAGTGTAAGAATGTAAGCCACAGTTGTGCCCTCCCTTCCTCTCTCTCTGTCTCCGTCTCTCATGTGTGTGTATACACGTACATATGTATCCATACATATGTGTAGGACAGAGGACAATTCTATCATTCCACAGTCATCATTTATCTTGTGGTTTAGATGGGGTCTCTCAGTGACTTGAAACTCACCGAGAAGGCTGCTGCACTAGCTAGCTAGTGGGATCCAACTGTCTCTGCATCCCCATTGCTAGAATTACAAGCACAGGTCACCGTGCTCATTTTTTACATGGGTTTGGAGCATCAGACTTAGGTCTTAGTGCCTGCAAGGCAAGCACTTTACCCAGTAAACTATCTCCTCAGCCCCTCTCCAGTTCCTGTGACTGCTGTCTCCTGAGGCTTCTGATCTTTCCAAAAAAGCACTACATTCTCATTAAACTGTTGACAACTCTGGAGTCTGTATGTAGGAATTTGGAAAATAGGAGTGGATGGGAAGAAAAGTCTGGAGAGTTCTTAGCTGACCATTCCACAAGCAGGGAAGGGGTAAACCATGAGCAGGCCCTCTACTCAATTCTAAGATTTGGATAAAAAGGAAAGAAGTGTAGAGGGCATATCTGTTTATCTATGTTGTGTGTGTGTGTGTGTGTGTGTGTGTGTGTGTGTGTGAGAGAGAGAGAGAGAGAGAGAGAGAGAGAGAGAGAGAGAGAGAGAGAGAGAGAGAGATCATCTCAAGAACATAAACTAGGAGATGACACTAAAATGGATATCACTGATTCTCCTTACCTCCACCAAATGTGCCTTTAAACTTCTCAAACTCACTATGTCTGATGCAGAACTTGTGAACCCAAGACCTGAAAGGAGCTTCCACCAGCAGCTCCCATCTCTTGAGTGGGCTCAGGCCCACATGAAAACCAGGGCACATTCCCATGCTCCCCAAGGCTAGCAAACATGTTTGCCTTCAAAACAGTGTTTGTGAATCTCACACTGCACATCACCCTATGAGGTGTTGTGGTTAAAATCTAATTCCCAGGCAAGAAACCATACAGACACTGCTCTGTCTGTCCATTCTCATCCCAGTTGAGGTCAAGAGAAAAGCAGAACTTGTCTTGGTTCATTTCAATGAATGACAGATTGAAACTTAATTCTAAACTGTGTGCACTCAAATATGCAGAAAAACATTCAGACACCAAAGAAAATCAATGGAGAAGGACCCACCAAATTTGTTAATAAAAAGTTGTCTCTGTGTAACATGAATCTTAAAGTTGTCTTTTTTAATAATTAAAAAAACGGAACTAGATATTGGGGTGAAAGATGAAAGATCAGAGAAGCTGAGCAAGCCACAGTCACCACCTCTTACCTCACCAACTCCTCAGCCTGAAAGAGCCTCTGGCTGAAAGGGATGCTTCTGCAAAGGTTTTTTTTTTTTTTTTCTGTCTCTTCACACCTCATATACCTTTTTCTTTCTATTCATCATTTCCTGAGATTAAAGGCATGTGTTTTCCAGTACTGGGATTAAAGGTGTGCACCACCACTGACTGGCTCTTTTTCTCTCCTAGACCAAGTCAATCTCATGTAGTCCAGAGATCCAGACGGATCTCTGCCTCTCAAGTGCTAGAATTAAAGGAGTGTACCACCACTGCCTGGCTTCTGTGTTTAATCTAGTGGCTTGTTCTGTCCTTTGATCTTTAGATAAATTTTATTAGGGTATACAATATATCACCACATCTCTGCCATTTTTATTTTTGATGTTTAATCCTCTTTTACTTGTAAGAGTATTTTAGGATCTAATTTTAGTCTCTGAAAGAGCAAATTTTAGGTTTTCAGTAGCTCTAATGGTTTTCCCAAAACTCCATCTTGAGGGTAGCAAAAGCTCAGATGAGGTCCTTGGGATTTGTGGGAGTCCTTGCCCAGGATCTTTAGTTGGTCCAATTATATCCCCAGCAACTTATACATCTATTCGGTACCGTGCCACTGGAAAAGCTTGTTATTTTTGCCTTATGAAGGGCAGATTAATGGATTAAAGTAAATGGGGAAATGGTTATGTTCATTGAATGTGTTTTCTAAGTAGCCAAGGAATGGTTTTGGTTTTGTTTTCTGTCCTACTTCAGTCTCTCTAGAGCAAAGAATTAGCTGGATGTAAGCTATATCCTCCTGCTAGACACTGGCTTAAGGGGAGTGACTGTAGCCTGTGCAGAGGGTTCCAGGATTCATGCTCAGCCTCCTCCTGTACCCCTAGATTGGCACTAGAAAACCTCTGACTCACTCCTGTGACATGGCCAATTAAACCAGGCAAGGAGTCCTTACTACTACACTTTCTATGGCAATGTATGTTAACTCTTTGGTGACCTAATCAGGAAAACAGTGCATGGTCTGCCATGTGCCTTCCAACCCCTGTTGTCCGCTCTCAGAAAGCACAGGACCCAGTCCCTCCTCGGGCAATAAGCTCACCTAAGACGTTTTATCATTTTATCCCCAGGTAAGCACACCTATACAGACCTAGTCTTTCTTTACATTCTGATTTTAGATGAGTAAAGTAAAACACCAGGTAAATGGGATTTTGACTAATGAAAGAAGAGAATAAAAGGAGGAAGGAAACAGAAGAGAATAAACAGGAAGGGGAAGGGTTTCATATATTAGGAAATAGTCTCAGCTTGACACCAGTCGGCATGGCCTACTACACTCCTTAACTTTATAACAACCATGAGGGGGTGGGACTCCATTGGCAGAAGTGGGAGATCCTGGCTCCAATAAGCTAAGATTGTAGTTTTATACCTGTGTCCAGGGGCAAAGTGTGGATAATATAGTTCAACTATATCTGTTTAAGAAAACATAATTTTGTTCACTACTTACAAAATTTATTTAATAAAGATTAAAATTTCCCCATTTACTGAAGCCTACGGTGTTTAATTCATTCCAGTGCTAGACAGAATACAGTATTTAATTAATAAAAGGAAAACACAGCTCTCTCAAAGATCTATTTACACTTCTATGCATTCCTTATATACATGTGATTTGACATGTAACATGCTCCACAAGCGTCCACTGAATACTGACTGATTAATGATTAAATTATTTTATTCTCATCAACAATTTATGTTCTCAGTATGCTTCCAAACAGCATGTTAGAAATGCAATCAGACTCATTTGTTAGTGAATTAAAATAGGTTTTTATGTCTTTCCCAATTAGCTATTGAGTTGTGAAGTGCAGTCTTCAGTTGGCGAGCCTCACACACACAGACAGATCAGGGAAAACAGAAATTAATACTTCAGAAGCATTGCTGCATGCCTGTCTACACACAGACTATTCATACCAAAAATAGTGCAACTAAAAGCAACACCATCATGTGCTAATATCTCGATGTTCAGAGATGTAAAATGTACATGGTTTTTGCTGAGAGAGGGGAATTATTTTCTCAAGAGACAAGCTTCCTGATTATCCAGTTTCAAGTGGTCAGCTCTATACATGTGTATATCTGAGCAACACTACATAGATTCAGTGTGTGTGTGTGTGTGTGTGTGTGTGTGTGTGTGTGTGTGTGTGTGTGTGGTATGTGGGTAAGGAAAAGGTCATGAATTTGATTAGGAGTTGGGGGAGTTCGGTGGAGAAGGAAGGATAGAAATACAGTACTCACATGTGAAATTATAAGAAAAAAAATAAAAAGTGCTATGTGACCCTTTCCATGAGATGGAATCCATGAGATGGAACACTGTCAACTAAAACATTTTTATACTAATCTGAATTCAAATAGCTGTGTCAGAGAAGAACCAGGAGAACTGAGTAGAAATACAGATGGCAGAGACTGCTCACACAGAAGCTAGAATGGGAGAGGCATTGGTGATCTTCCCAGTTCTCAGCATCAGTGATCTTCCCAGTTCTCAGCATCAGTGATCTTCCCAGTTCTCAGCATCAGTGATCTTCCCAGTTCTCAGCTGCACAGTTTTGCTGTGCCCGAGTCGCTGTCTGAGCCTAGCTCCACTATTCCCAATCTGACACCTCCCCGTTTCCTCCAGTTCATCGCAGATGTCCCGCTTCTATGACACACTGTATCTGTCATCTTTCTGCAACCTCCCTTTGGATTTTCTAGTCATATATTCCACCAAAGTGAGTGTTCAGATAGCCATTCTGGTTTTAAGTGTATGTGCATGTGTGTGCGTGTGTGTGAGTGTGTGTGTGTGTGTGTGTGTGTATGTGTGTGTGTGAGAGAGAGAGAGAGACAGAGACAGAGACAGAGACAGAGAGACAGAGGGACAGAGAGACAGAGAGAGAAAGCACAAAATGTCATAGCCTGTCTGGGGAGGTCAGAGGGCAACCTTCCGTTCTCTGTTCTATATTACTTGAGAGAGGGTCTTTTGTTTGCCACTGGGCACTTCAAGATAGTTGTTCCATAAACTTCTTGGGACTCTACTGCCTCCACCTCCCATCTCTGGATTACAGACTCACTCTACAATATCTGGTTTTAAGTGGATTCTGGGTATTCAAAGTCTGGTCCTTATGCTTGTGCAGTGAGGACTTTCCCCATTGATCCATGTCCACAGCCTGAGATAGCCATTCTTACCGATGGAATTGTGGGTTTACCCACATCAATCCTCTCCCAGCACTCCAGATACCAGCATCTTTTGCTGTCTAATGAATAGTCAGTGCTTAACCCTTGAGCTAAACTGTTGAGTGACTCCAGAGGATGAATGGTTTAGGGTAAAATACAGAGTTAGGCTTGCTCAGTCACTGGGAAAGGCACACGCCCCAGGTGAAGAGCCACATATCAAGCAATGCTGGCTAACCTACATTCCAAAGCACAGAAGGATGCAATTTAATGAAGATCTTCATACTTTGGTGGAGAAGTTGCTAATACCGCTTGAAGCCTTACATCCAAGAGCTGCATGCCAACCTCGGGGACTGTAATACGGCTTTGCACCTTTGAACCGAGCCTCATTATTATTTCATGAGCAGATGAGTATATTTTCACCTTTACTAAATTGTTTTCATAACACCACATGTCGCAGTTGAAATATGAAATGTCCTCCACCTACTTATGTACTGAATACTCATCCCCAGCTATTAGCTTGTTTTAGGAGGCTGAAGATCCTTTTAGACCCAGGACCTAACTGGCAGACATAGGCCATGAGGGATTGGTCTCGGAGGCTATATAACAGATTCCAGTTCACTTCTCTGTGTCCCATCCACCACTGTGAGTGCAAGCTGCACCACAAAGTTTCCAAGGCCATGGCTTACCCATCATGATGGAATCAAAGCCCCGAGACCATAACCCAAAACAAGTACCTCTTCCCTTGAACTGCTTCTGTCAAATGTTATATCCCAGCAATAATAAATACAACTAATATGGGGGCTTGGAAAATGGCTCAGTTATGCAAGCATGAGGATCTGAGTTCAGATCCCCATCACACACATAAAAAGCTTAGTAGCATGCATTTTTATTCTCTGTGCTGGCAGGAGGAGACAGGAGGATTCTGGGGGCTTGCTGGTTAGCCAATCTGGCCAACTGGTCAGGATTGTTCAGAAAGATAGCCCAATTCCACAAAATAAGGTGGGAGATCAGAGGTTCTGTGGTCAAGAGTACCTACTGGCCGGGCAGTGGTGGCACACACCTTGAATCCCAGCACTCGGGAGGCAGAGACAGGAGGATCTCTGTGAGATTGAGGAGAGCCTGCTCTACAGAGTGAGGTCCAAGACAGCCAGGGCTGTTTCACAGAGAAACCTACTGTTCTTGCAGGGAATCTGAGTTCAGTTTTGAGTATCTACCTCAGGCAATTTCAGGGGACCAGGTACCTCTGGTCTCTACAAGCACCTGTACTTGTATGCATAACTTACACACACACACACACACACACACACACACACACACACACACACACACACACTTAAAACATCTTTTATAAAAGAAGTTGAGAGTGATAAAGGAAGACACAACATCAATTTCTGACCTCTACACACACACAGGTGCATTCACCCTCATATCCATGTGCACACACATACATGCAACGTGCACATACAAAACAAACAAGTAGATTTAGCGGGATTAAGTAAGACAGCATAGGCACACCCAGGAATTCTTGCATATCCTTTCTCACATTCTCAAGCTATAATCGAAGTCCTTATAAAGATTGTCCTTCTCATAAAATAATCAGGTTAAACCTCTTCTCTTTTGACAACCCAATTCCACTATGTACTCCCCTCTCTACTTAGCCAGAAAATCCCTCTTGCCACAATTGTTTCTTATAAAAACAAGGAGTAGATGATGTGGTGATGGCTGACCTGACCTTGAAATAGGAACATGATGGAACTGGCAGAGCCATGTGGAAAATAGTCTTCTGTGCTGTTCTTCACACTCACAACTTCAAAGTAGACTTATTTCATGGTTTCCCGATATATAATATCTATTGTATAGATTAATGTATAAACTCACATCTGTAGATGTACCTATGCATATGTTTGTCATGATCATATGAAGTGATTCCTCTCTTTCTCTCCGTCACACACACACACACACACACACACACACACACACACACACACACACATACGAACAATAACTCTAACCTTGACAATGAAAATCATCTGGTATTCCTACATCTCTGTGTGAATCAGCTTCTTGTGTCTATAACATAATGCCAAAGGCAAAATATCCTAAAAAGAAAATGTTTATTTTGATTTATAGTTGTGGAGGTTTTAAATCACGGCTGGTTGATTCTGTTGTTTTATGCTCTGGTTTCTGGTACATTCTAGTACCTTATAGAACTAGAAAGATTGTGGAAAACCAAAGCTACTCTCTGTTTGGTAGCCCGGAACTTTCTCTTTTTTTGTTTTTTCAAGAGAGAGAGATGAGGAGTCTGTGCCTTCAATATCCTCCCAGGAGGATCCCATACTGAGCAGAAGAACTCTCCCCTCTTAAAATTTCCACCACAGGCTGTGGACCAAACCATGAACCATAACTATAGGGGGCCCGGTCCTATGGGCTGCACCCTAACTATAGATGACAATGTCCTGTGAGCTGCACCCTAACTATAGGGGTACCCTCCTATGGGCTGCACCCTAACTCTAGGTGGCCCCATATTACGGGCTGCACCCTAACTCTGGGTGGCACCCTCCTATGGGCTGAAATCTTAGCCTGAATAAGTAGGAGAAAGCAAGCTGAGCACCAGCAGCCACAATCCTCTGCTTCTTGGCTTCAAATGGAACATGACCAGCTGCCTCTTTCTTCTGAGACCATGCCTCCCCCACCATTATGGACAGTGCCCTGCAACTGTGATACAAAACAAACCCTGCCTCCCTTAAGTTGCTTTTGTCAGGTGTGCTGTGGCAGTAATTAGACAAGTACTGTATACAATCATCAAACCATAGCCCACATTATTGCCAGATATTTCCAACAAAATCTGACTTTTTTGCTATCTCTACTCGGCAAACATACTTTATGTGGTCTGAAACAGATTTGGGACATAGTGTTTTAAATGTATATCAATTTAAATATTTAAAACATTTTCAATGTCACATGAAAATCCTGATCTGGTATGCAAAGTGAGACTGCTCCATAACCGCTGGGCTGACATCCCCTTATGACAACTGGTCTCTTTTAGATGGAACTGTAGCTATCTGCTTTTACTGAGGACTCAAGCATTGGCTGTTATATTGCTGGGCTTATGGTCAGGAATATAAAAATTAAGTGTTACTCAGTAGTCTGATATTACACCTAGCTCACTTTCTACTTCACTTCATATTCATCACCTTTGTGGTCATTTCATTTTGAGTAATATGGACTATATTTTTAAGTCCACTTCACTGTTTCTTTGGAGAGTCAGGTTCAGTAGGAAGGGAAGACATTGATTTGGATGGAATTTTTATTGCAGAAATGAATCAAATTCAAGGGAAACCTATTCATGAGTGACACTATTAAATGCATGATGCAGCCCATGGAGACTGTTCTTCCATCCAGTCAAAACATCCAAACCTCTCCTGCTTTCAAAGCTTCTCACTGATACCCCTTGATTACTCATGATCTTCTCTAGATTATGGATCATTCAAGTGGCTCTTTTTCTCTCCCTTTGCCTACCACCTGGTTGTCTGAATATATCACATAGTGCAAGATGATGAGTAGAAGATAAACTAAAGTCTTAACTAGACTATTGATGGGAAGAAAGATGGATCTAATGATCGATAAAAAGAGGGACTGTGAGATGGCTCAGTGGATAAGAGGGCTTGCTGCTCTTGCAGAGGACCAGAGTCTGGTTCCCAGCACCCACGCTGAGCATCTCACAAATATTTGTAATTTTAGCACCAGGGGATCTAGTACTCTTTTCCAGACTGCAAGGCACCGTTTATTTCTCTCTCTCTCTCTCTTTCTCTCTCTCTCTCTCTCTCTCTCTCTCTCTCTCTCTCTCTCTCTCTCTCTCTCCATACACACACACACGCATGCATGCACACACACACACACACACACACACACTAAAACTAAATATTAAAATACAAAAAGAGACAGCAAAGAGTTTAGGATTTGACTTGTTCTTACTGTTTCTGCTTCTTCAGATGACCTTGGACATACATATCACCAGCAGCCCTTGCCCATACTGTGTAACTCAGTTTTCTTATGGATGAAGAGATGATACCAGAATCTACTCCTCCAGGGTTGGCCAGAAGTGCTGGGGAGTCCACATGACCAGAGACAGGGACAGTTCTCAGTCCATGTCTTGAGAGATGGCTATCAACTGTCCATTCTGCATTGTTTCTTAGAACCTATATTCTGGATGGAGCCCAAAAACTTGTTTTGTTGCTATAGCTAGTTTATCAGCTAACCCTCAGCTGGTGCGTTATCTTTCCTGTATTACTTGTCCACTCCACTAAAGGTTCTTTCTTCATTCACCAATAGACCCCTGCACTCAATCTGGCCTTCATCTCTGCCTTAGGAATAATTTATAGTAGATCCCTAAGTACATCTGAACATAGCAAGCACTGTGTAGGAATATCCAAAATAAATATTTCCATATGGGAGCAGGGCTCAGGAAGCTTTGGGAAGTACCTATTTGAAATACTCTATCCTAGAGGAAGGCTTGTTAAGACTCAAGAAGGTAATGACTTATACATGTCAGGAAGACTCTGAAACACAACATTCTCAAGGTCCCTTCCTCCCCAAGGTTATACATCAAGTAAGGATTGCTGGGGAGACAGGAGACTCTGCAAAACATGTGGAGCACACCAGGACTGCAGATTCCAGAAGTCATTACCAATGCTGGAGTTGGTTTTCCAGTGATGCAGTGGTCACTGAGCTGCCCCTGTTCCTATGGATTAAAACCTAACACATACTCTTCATGGTAACTCAAAAAAAAAAAAAAAAAACATTGATTCTCCAGTTGGTCTTCAGTTGAAACATTTGGGAGGACCTATTGCTGGCACCCTGTCTGGAGTGACATTTATCCGTGTCTTCCTACAGGTCACACAACAGTAACACCTACCAGTAAGGAAGTCATTTAATTGGTTGCTATGATGTTTCACAAAGCAAGAATGATACATGAAAGATATAGAAATTCTTTCACATCTGCTCCATCCTTCAATCAGTTCAAGTTTGCTAAGAGAGTGAATTTTATATACCATGCTTTACTCATTTCAATGAGCCTTGGTAACTCGAGAGGAGATTATTTTGAAGCGAAGATGGTTCAGTCAAGTCTTTTTATCTTGGTTGGCCTGAAACGTGTCTTTATTGCTATATCAATCAACTAAATTATTTCTCCCAAGTCTAGAAGTAAAGTAATATGTTGGTGTGTTGGGCAAGGGAGACAATGAGGATAAAATTTTAATTTGTTTTCACAACTGTGACTTTGTAGCTTGTGTGGCAGCTGACGGGGTCTCTGCCATCTTCGTTACAGCAAAGTGACTAATGGAGAGGCAGGAACCTAAATGAGAAATCCAGTTTTAGGGCCAGTCGGGCTTCTGAAAACTGAAAACTAAACTGTTGCTTGGCATTCGAAGTTGATGGCCCTGTGTTACAAAGTACACTTGACAAATTCAATTTGGCCTTGGGGCAACAGTGAGGAAATAAAAGAACTTGAGGGAAAAGAGCAAAACAGAAGAGAGATGAATGGGCTAAGAAGGATGGCCATGAGGACAGAAGGCAGGCAGTCAGGCTAAGAGAAGCCCGCAGTCTCACTGCCTTATAAATGAAGAGCAAATATGAAAGTTTACCACCGGGACCTGGAGGGGGCAGCTAAGAGCACTTGCTGCTCCTGTAGAGGACTCGAGTTTTGTCGCCAGCACCTACGTTGGGCAGCTCCCTACAGCCCATTACTCAGATTCTTAGAGCTCTGACATCTCTGGCCGCTGCAGGCACCGACACTCACAAATACCATTCTCCCCACAGGTTAAAAAAATCAAATAAATCTTTCAAAGAAAACGAAACAAAACAAAAAACAAACACCAGTCTTACTTACCATACTCTATTTGGAGACGGTGGGCTCCAAAGATAGGAAAAGTGAGAATTTGGGGTGGCTTGTTGCCCCCAGCAACAGGCAGTAAGTTTTCATTTCTTGATGGCTTTTTGTTGTTCCCCACAGCAAATTGATAATTCCCTAAAATGTGGCTCATTTCTCTTCTTGTGGTGGGTCATTCTGTACCAGTTACGCCACAGGGGCAGAAGGGGTTGGGGTGCCCACTCTTAGCCAATCAACCATTACAGAGGCAGAGACCCAAGTCCTGCTATAGGCACCTTTAGAACAATAGAATAAAGACGGCAGGGAAGTCACGAGGTAGGATTCCCTAAGCCCCAGGAAAAGCCCAAACCTCCGGAGAGTCAGTGGTCTCAAAGCTCTGAAGGGGGCTTCTGTACCTGAGAGTCTGTAACGCTTGTCAATAAACTTCCACTCTGCACCGAGCCACCTTCCTGTCTTTTAATTCTCTAACTCATGGAGGAAGAGAACCCACCTGCCAGCTGCTATCAGGTCTACCACCCCATCTCCTCAGCCATTCAAATGCACCAGGAACCGCTCACTTTCACTTACAACTTTGCCACTCGGCAACAAAAATGCTACTCGTTCAAAAGCTGAAAGGATGTCTCCTCTCCCCACAACCGGCTTAACTATGTCGTCAGTCACTTCTGACAGTACAAAAGAAACAAAAGATGGAATTCTTATTCCCATTTATTCCAGACACTATCCAGATCATGGCTGCCTTTTACTTTTCACCCTCAAGATGATCATAGCTACTTATCATCCTCAGAACCAAATCACTTTTTTCTACTTCCACAAAAGCAGTTCTATCAGAATCGCTCTTTGCCCCCCAAATGCTGAACTAGCTATGACCTGGGATCCACCTTTCCCAGTTCTACATCAGCAAAACCCAGCAAGAAATTGTACCTAGAAAAAATAAAGTTAGTTCAAATGTGAAATTATGCACTAAGTGCTTTCTGAAGATGTGAAATACATAGTTTTCCACTGGATTTTGTATTTTTCAGGCCCTTTGCATTAAACTTGCAATGTTCCTTCTTCATCTTTCTGCATTTAGGCGTCCAGCTGAACTAGCATAGACAATAGACAGTGCCCGTGTCCCTCCCCATCTCGCTCTTCAGTTTCACCTGCTGATTTGTGTTACAAATCCTCCTCACTGGATAAGATAGTGTTTCGATTTTGAATGCCATATATTAAAAGGTAATTTTGATTTGTGAAAATGCTCAGTGCTCAGAATAAATGCCATTGGCCAAGTGCTGTGGTGTGTCTTCACCAAGTTCTCCAGCTCAGAAGAAAATATGAGAGAAGAGGGAGAAAAAAAAAAAACCCTGCAGACATTTCCCTGGTTCCTCAGTTTAGCATATTTAATGTAGAAAGCCGTTATGAATTTGTCCTGTGTTGCGGTAAATGTCTTATGAAATCGGGCCATTTCCCCCCATGTTTTGCAAAGCACCTCCATCACGAGTAATTAGTGTCAATGCCAGTGTTTCTCACCCCACATTCCGGCACAGCCCATCTGCCGGCTGTCCTGTAATACCCTCAGACAGTCCCAGGTTCATCTGCTCCCTGCCTAGCGTGTCCCTCCTGCAGTTCTGTCCATCTGCTGTCTTCATTGCTTTGACCTTTTAAAGTCCTGTCGATTTCCCGACTGCCATCCTAGCTCAGGCATCTTTGATCACTTTGGGCTGACAAGGATCTACTCCACCAGCCCATTGTAATTGCTGAAGCCTCTGGGTTCAATGGCTCATCTACCTGGCAGCATATTTCAGAAGATGAGAAAAGACACCTTAAAAGATTATAGCTGGTGCAGGACATTGGGAGAAAGAACATCTGATGGGAAACCTGAGGTCTGAGGTCTACCATTGGCTCGAATGTTAACTAGACATATAAACTAGAAATCTCTGAAATGTCACTGGTTTCATTCTGGCTTGAGCATCTCAGTTCTCAAATGAGGAAGTTGCACTACATTAGCACAGGGAACGTTTCCCCCTCAGTGATTTCAAGTCACCATCGTTTTAAGTTATGCGACTCAGTGGGTACTATTAAATGAACAGGGAAGGCAGCAGCAGACGTGTGGCTAATAGGACAGAAGCACCAGGAATGAAGAGAGGCAGCAACGTGTTATGGACTAACACAGTCAAGGCAGGGATGTAACTCAGTTGGTACAGGGCTTGCTTAGTATGCACAAGGCACTGGGTTTGGTCCCCAATAACATATAAACCTGGCATGGTGGTGCACGGCTGTTACTCCAGCACTTGGGAGGTGGAGGCAGGAGGATTAGAAGTTTAAAGTCACCCTCAGTGAACTGGTGGGTTGAGATCAGCCAAAAATACATGCAAACCTGACTCAGCCAGCAAAAGAAAAAAGAAATAATACTTGAGAAATCATCCAAGTGCACCAAAACCTCAGGAGTGGCCCCAGCCATTATCAGTTCCTATTAGAAGACCCAGCTTTCCGCACCACAACGAGATTTTACACCCAGCTCTTGGAGTCAGCTGAAATAACTGTCTTCTCACTATGCTTCTCCTCCATGGTTGCAGACAGTCCATAACATAAATCCCAAGCATCCTTCCCCAGGACTCAGCCTCTTCTGGACTCAAATGGCTCTCCCCCACAGAACTGCAAACACTGGCTTCACCTGGGTCTTTCAAATATGGTGAGAGTACTGGCTGGTTTTGTGTGTCAACTTGACACATGGGAGAGTCATCAGAGGAAGAAGCCTCAGTGAGGAAATACCTCGATAAGATCCAGCTGTAGGGCATTTTTTTCATTTAGTAATCAATGGGGGAAGGCCCAGGCAGCCCATGGTGGGTGGTGCCATCCTTGTGCTGCTGGTCCTGGGTTCTATAAGAAGGTGGGCTTAGCAAGCCATGGGAAGCAAGCCAGTGAGCAGCACCCCTCCATGACCTCTGCATCAGCTCCTGTCTCTAGATTCTGCTCTATTTGAGTTTGTGTCTTGACTTCCTTCAGTGATGAACAGCAATGCTGGAGTGTAATAAACCTTTTTCTCCATGACTTGCTTTTGGGTCATAGTGTTCTGTCAGAGCAATAGTAACCCTAACTAGGACACTGAACTTGGCTGAACTGCTTCCATGATGACTTCAGTCACATGATTGGCTTGTAAGTCACACCTAGCACATCCTCATATTGCTGACTTCCTTATGGGATGTCTGTCTCTGTGGACATGTCCATCTCATGGAGGCTTTCTCTGCTCATGCATCTGCATTATTATTAGTCATTCCTTTTTCAACCTGCTGTATCAATGAACCTCCATCTGAACTTATTCTCTACATTGGGATATCGTTTATCTGTAACTCTAAACTTTTGAGGACCATGCCATACCAGCCTTTACCCCTTCCACATAGAATGGTAGTGTTCAAATTACCAGTTCTTGTTCAGTGGATGGCAGAAAGAAGCACAGTGTTCCAGGTAGTATGGCCCTCCTGGACATCATAAATGACAGAACTGATATCAGATTCAATACGAGTGGCACAGATGCTGATTTTGAATAGGAAACAAAGCAGATGGTGTTGCTGGTGGAAAACTGAAGAGGAGATCCGTAACAGGCTTCTCAAAGAGGTAAGCAGGTTTCTTCAGAAAATAGAAATATTTCCAGAGGATGAGCACAGATGCATAGTTGTGCCCATCCCAAGGACCTTATATCTCTGGAAGGTCCTCACATATGAAACTAGTTTACCCACTGTTCAATGGATGCCAACATTTCCAAGCTAGATCACCGAGGAGGTCACATTCTGAAGACATTACTTGGTGTGTGTATGTATGTACGTGAGTGTATGTCTGTGTTTGTGGGGTTTGTGTGTGTGTGTGTGTGTGTGTGTGTGTGTGTGTGTGTGTGTGTGTACACCTGCACCTGCATGCACATGTGTGCAGAGGCCAGAAATCAACCTCAGTTGTTCCTCAGTTTGTCATCCACACCTCGGGTTTTGAGACAGGTTGTGCCTGACTGGTCTGGAGCTCACTGATTCCATTGGCTGGATGGCCAGTGAACCACAAAGATCTGCCTATCTTGACCCAGTGCTGGGTTTAACATGCCACCACACCCAGCTTTCATATGTGCGTTATGAGGACTGAACTCAGGTCTCGGTGAAATATAACAAGCCCTTCGCTGACCAAGCTGTCTCCCCAACTTCCAGTTGAAGAAGTTTCTCAACATTCTGATGCAGCTTGGGAAGATAATACGGTTTGGGTTTTGTTTATCCATTTGCCCAAGGCCACTCTCTTACACAGCTGGTGTAAATGTAACTACAGACCCTGCACTGAAGTATCCCAAGCTGGGATCTAGCATGACTCTCCTACCTTTGTGTCCGAGACAGCAAAGTCCAACTAAGAACTTCCTGACTCAGCTTGATTTTCTTAAAATAAAGCCACTGGCAACTCTCTGGAGATCCAAAGAGCATTAGTGATTGCCCAGGCTATAGGTGAGAAAGAAGACTAATTAGAAAAGGTACAAGGGAACTTATGGCAAAGAAGAGTTTCTACCATCAGATTATAAAAGTCGTTAAACAGCCAGGTACATTCACTAGCACTCAATTGTACATCCAAACTGATACATTTTACGTAATGAAAATTGTATCTCTATAAACGTTGCTTTTTGGAGGAGAGACAGGGTCTCGTCCATCTCAAGATGGGCTTGACTTGCTATGTAGCTGAGGATGACCTTGAGCCTCTGATCCTGCCTCTACCTCCTGAGTTCTGGGATTATAGATGTGCACCACCATGCCTGGTTTATGTAGTGCTGAAATGAAACACAGGGCTTCATGCGTGCTAGGCAACTGAGCTTCATCTCCAGCCCCTGAAGCTTAAGCTTATTTATTTTTCCCATGAGCTCTTTAGAATTAATTATCTGACTTACCCTGACTCCCAGTTTCAAGGCAGAATTCCATATAAAAGTATATATATATATATATATATATATATATTTTTTTTTTTTTCTTTCCTCACTTTGGTTTAAGGGTGTGAGGAAGTCTTGACCTAAATATTGTCAGAGACTCCCAGCAGAGGTAGTTTCCATACCAGTGACAAGGTATTTCTTCTTCATTATTTTCTCAAACAGGTGACGAGTAGGTGTGAAGTTTTCAGTGAAGATCCTATAATTTACTAAAATGCAAATGGACACAATCTGCAGTCTATGGGAAGCATGGAGGGACTCTGCCAACCTGGCCTGCAGAAGCGCCTGTCGGAAGCCTGATGTGGAAGCATAAGTTACAGGGTTGAGAGGCCGGTGAGAAGGAGGGACTGCACAGGACCCTGCAACTGCTCAGCATCCCTAGCCTGCTCCTCAGCATCCCTAGCCTGCTTCTCAGCATCCCCAGCCTGCTCCTCAGCATCCCTAACCTGCTATTCCGATGTTTCCAACGACCTTGGGCTGCCTCATTTTGCTCTCCTGTGGATGTAATTTCTCACTCACCATTCACAGAGCTCCATGCCTGACTCCTTGTCAACGCCAGTCCTGTCCCTTTCTGTGAATAACTCTGAATTCCCCACACCCACCCCTTATTTTTCAGTTTCTTACAATCATTCGATTCATCCAGGTGCTAAGTAAAGGACTAGCTTGGGTGGCTCTTCACCACCAAGGAACCTTTACAGCTGTGGCACTCTTTCCCACACCAAGCACCCTAATATTCCCATTCTGTAGGGATTACAGTCATCTTCCCTGGCTAAATAATTCTGAAGAATGCAAAATAAGGGTCCTCTTTTTTTTGTAGCAAAAACCTCACAAGTGGGAACACCCTATCTGAATGCCACATGTGACATATTTACATAGAGTCCATTAAATTGGTCATTGAAACACTGACCTCAGTGTTCCCACCTGCAAAATGGAGGTGTCTATAACCACCTCTCAAGATAAGGTAACATGACAGTTATATCACAACGTAGATGAAGAACCTAGAGTGTATGGATAACGCATGATCAACACTGACTGGCACCAGCACTCCTGGACCCTTGGGTGACACCAGCTCCTGCTGACACCCACGAGCAAGTTGTCAGTGCACTGAAATAACATTAGCTCTGATTCCAAAATTGTCCGCTGTCCTGGGAGTCATGCTTCCTTCCTAGTGCGAACTGACACACAAGCAGACATAAAAATGATTAGTTCATAAAAGATATGGTTATCTTCCCAGCGGTTCCTGTTAAGTGACATTTGGTAACCTGACTCTGAAAATCAGATCTGACATTGCCTGAGGACAGCACAGGACTTTCCAGCCACCCCTTCTTTTAGAAGCCCTTGTTATTTGCTTCCAGGTATCTGCTCATGTCACATCCTGAGAAGGAGATGGGCAGGTATCTCCCTGGGAAGAGAAGAGCTCACTGGACTTGCCATTTGCTTCACAGTTCATCACAGACTTCCTTGAGGGTGCCTGTTGAGTTGTTTCTCCTTCATCTGGGTCTTACTGTTAAGGACATTGAGTTATACTTTTCCATCTAAGAGTGCCTTCCTTCCCTAAGGTCAGAGACTTGCTTACACCTTGCATTTTGCATGCACTGTTAGCGCTCAACAAGTCTTTTATTTCATTTATTCAAGGGTTAAGCTTCTAGAAATTTCCCATTCCATATGGTTGTAGTATATACTAACCCCACTCTACAAATCCCAAGTTAGCAAACTGATAATTCCACATGATTTTACCACATCAAAAAGAGAGCAGGTTACTTATCTGTTCTGACATGTTACACTTCTCTGCCTTGGGGCTGACATTTCTTTACTTATAGATTGTCTTTCCTTTAAAAACATTTGTATTAATCCTTTGAGAATTTCATATATTCATACAATATGTTTTGACCATATTCACTCCCACTCTCTCCTCTCACTCCCCCAGGAATCACCCACTCCCAACTTCTCCCAACTTCATGTCTTTGTTCTGTTTGTTTGTCTATCCTATGACACTCTGATTTGTGCTGCCCATACAATTACAGCTGTGGGACCAGCCACTGGAGGAATCACAACCTTTAACAAGACTATCTTTCCCTTCTCAGGTAGCCATCAACTGTCAATAGCCCCTCAGTTAGGCTTGAGGCTTGTGAAGCCCTCCCACTCCTTCTCACTGGCTTGATCTTAGGCTGGTCTTGTGCAAGACCTTTACACTGTAGCCCAGGCTAGCTTGGAACTCACTGTACAACCCAACCTGAACTTGGTAGGTAGCACAGGCTAACTTCAATTACAGAGTAATCTTCTTTCTACAGCATCCCATCTGTTGGGATTACAGTGTGAACAACCATGACTGGCTTTGCCTCAGCTTTTAAATAAATAGATTAGCCTATATTATTGATTGTGTATCTACATTCCGATGTCAGTTCTGAGTTTCTTAAAGGATAAGTGCCACTCTCATGTGCAACTGATTATTAAGTATAGCTTAGCATAGCTGCCTCCTATGCGGTAGTTCTAAATTCCTATACCAGAGTCAAAAAACGTGATAAACCTTAGACCACAAGTGAGTAAGGAAGATTCCTTCAGTCATGGCATTCAGAGGGTTAGTAAGAAATCATTAGGCGGATGATAATTGCAAGATAGCATGGTAAGTACTAGGACATACATATGAGTATGCAAATAGGGATCCTGTCAGCCAGTGAGAGTTACATATGGTTTTCCAGAGAGGTTGACAGGAAAGAGGAAACGTGTTCAGTAAACAAACAGAAGGCACTCAACTGGGGTTCAACAAACTGCTTTTTTTTTTTTTTTTGGTTTTTCGAGACAGGGTTTCTCTGTGTAGCTTTGCGCCTTTCCTGGGACTCACTTGGTAGTTCAGGCTGGCCTCGAACTCACAGAGATCCGCCTGACTCTGCCTCCTGAGTGCTGGGATTAAAGGCATGTGCCACCACCGCCCGGCAACAAACTGCTTTTTGTTTTGTTGTTTTGAGATAGAATTTTGCTACATAGCCTAGGTTAGCCTTGAACTTGTAATCTTCCTGTTTCAGTTTCCTGAGTACTTAGGATCACAGGCATGTGGAAACACACAAGCCTATTCTAGTTAGTGTAACTTTCATAAAACATAAAAGCCCTTGGAATTATGAGCTTATATGAAGCATTACCTCCCTATATTTTGGGTAAAAGAGTGTCCCATATTAATATCCACTATAGAAATTCAATCATGATACTTGTCAATGATAACCATAATGTGACGTCTGGCTGCAGGAGGCCAAAGCAGACCAAGATGAATATGAGGCTTGTGAACTGTCAAAGAACTCAAAGCATTCTTGGAGAAACAGACATCTAAGCTGCAAACAATAATGCATTAGCTCCTTGTCCAGTATCTACTTTACCACCTGGCTCTGAAGTGTTCTCTCCACATGATTCACCCCCACATTGTCCTAGGTTCATTCTGTTGCTATGACAAATCTCTCTGACCAAAAGCACTAAGGGGATGAAAGGGTTTATTTCATCTTAAACTTCTAGTAACAGTCCATCATAAAGGAAAGTTGGGGAGGAATCTGGAAGCATGAGCCATGGAGGAATGCCATTTATTGGCACTCTCTTAGCCAAAGGGATGATGCCTCCCATGGTGAACCCCAACAGCAACCATCAATCAAGGTAATCTCTCACAAACATGGCTTCAGGGAAACCTGTTCTAGGCAATTCTTAAATTTAGGTTCCTTCTTCCCAGGCAATTCTAGATTGTGTCAAGCTGACAATGGAAACTAACCAGGACACAGGTTAAATGAGGATATCTCACACCTAAGAACACCCTGGAGAAAAATACACAATGTGAACTTGAAGGGAAAGATGACTGTAGTGGAAGTAAACCCAAAAAGGAAGAGACAAGCCAGACTAACAATGGTGCAAAACAGAAAAAAAAAAATTCATCTAGATCACTTAAATTACCAAATATTAAATAACAACTAATAAGGGTATACCAAAGGGCATGGATCAGCACTCACCACTTCTGTTCTCTTACATCAGCTCCTGTGAGGGAAGCACCTAGAAGCCTTAGATCCAGCTCTACTTGCTGGATTCACAAAGGATGGCTGCCAAAAGACAGTCCTGTGCCAAGTATAGAACCTCCACTCCAAAGGAATAGTCAGTTCCATAAAAGAAAATTATATTCACAATTTTTGCTCACATCCCAATGATAACACATGCAACTTCTCACACAAGTAAAAAATACCATGTTTTTGTACAAATTACATAAAACCTTTAAAAATAATAATCATATTAAAATATCATAGATGTAGCAATACACAACACAAGGAATGAGATGCTGTGAGCAGCAGGATGAGAAATGTCAGAAAATCAAATGAACGTTCATTAAATTCTTACATTAAACCATGATGAAAGAAAGAGCATATTCTAAACTGTCATTACTTAATCATTTCTAGTTAGTTGAACGGTCATTAAAATACAAAATCCTTTGGAAATGTGAGGTTAAATTCTGCATTTCCTCACGATGCATTAGGTTACAGACTAGCCTATACTAATTCAAGCCACTAAGGAATAAAATAGCCAGATTCATCAGAATTCCACCCACTAACCTATGCTCTCCAGAATGACAGAGTTCAAATTTATTATCCTAGATATTAAAACTCAAGGGTGTTACTTTAATGAACTTAATTATGCAAAACAGCAAATGCAAGAATGTACTCACAAAACAGCAATTTGAACCAGATGGGTGATTACAGCAGCTTGCTACAGATGGCACAGAATACAACGTATTTTCCAAGTTTGGTTTTGATCAAAAAAAGTAAATTGAAAGCACTTTCCTCCCCATAAAATAATAGAGGGAATATGTTAAAAACTTAGAAATTCATTTTCACAAATAATTTTTGAAAATGATGAATTTCCTTGTTTCTGTAATGACAAATGCTGTTTCCAAATAAAAGACCATTATAACGGGAAAAAAGGTTCATAAAAAAAGATAAACAAAGGCATTTACTCTTTCAGTGTAACCAATTTGCCAAGGCAGAATGTCAAAATAGAAATGTTTTCCACACTGAAAAGCCAGAGCTATTAGGCAATAGGGAAGAACCTGAGTATTGATGGTGTAAAAATGAGCAAGTGGTAAATTATATATTTAAAAGGAAAGCAAAAGGTCAGATAAGGAAGAAGGAGACCTGAATGGTCCATTCATTGTCATCTTCTGGAGAAGAATGGAAGAAACTGATTATGACTAAATGTAAGGGATGAAGGAAGAAGCAAGACCAGGACCCTCTGCTTCCAAAGATTCCTTGCCATTAGCAAAGGATGGTGGTGAGCACAGAAGACAGGACAGACAAGACTGGAAAGGAAATATAAAGAGGAGAGCAACGGGTGTAAGATGCTGCCATCCCTACTCTAGGTGCCATTTTTAAAGATTTTAAAGATAAATCTTGTTAAAAAAAGTAGTTGAACCTAATGAGTCTCAAATGTTGGTATCTCATGGGTCAATGGTAGAATTTTCCAGATAAATCCTCATCTATGTAACTGCACTTCCCCCAAACCTCACTGTAGCTAGAGTTTTCCTGGTCCTGCCTAGCCCACGGTCAGGACAAATCTATCTCACCCTCCAGTCCCACAGCTGCTCAGACCTAACCAAGTAAACACACAGAGACTTATATTGCATACAAACTGTATGGCCGTGGCAGGCTTCTTGCTAATTGTTCTTATATCTTAAATCAACCCATTTCTATTAGTCTATAAGTTGTCACATGGCTTGTGGCTTACCGGTATCTTAACATCTTCTCATGGTGGCGACTGGCAGCATCTCCTGACTCAGCCGTACTGTTCCCAGAATTCTCTTCTCGGCTTGTCCCGCCTATACTTCCTGCCTGGCTACTGGCCAATCAGCATTTTATTTATACAGAACGATATCCACAGCACCTCACCTTTTGGAATGAGCTACACAATGAACAGAGATGGTGAAGACTCCCTCAGGTAGTCCACAGGGGATGCAGCAACTGGCCACCATTTTCATTTTGAAGGCTCCCTGGTGTTAATCTGCCTTAAACCGAAGTGCATTTAATGTGTGTGAAGTACCTGCATATCTTCAATGAGACATGTATCACCCATCAAGATAAGCAATAGGAAAAATTCTCAGCTATCTAAACACCTTTCAGCAAAGGATTGATTAAATGTCAAAGTACATAACACATAGATGGCTATTATTTAAAATGATAGCACCAAGCTAAATATCTGTTATTTTATTCCAATAATCTTTGATTAAATGTATGCATGGGCATTATTTAGAACACCCACTGTCACTGATAAATCAGAGGTTTGAATGATGAAAAGCCCTTGTGTCTCTGCCTCTTGCCTATTCAAGATCAATGGCTTTGCCTTATTTTTGACTCTGTTGGTATAAATTACTTCACTTCTAAAGAATGTATTTATACTTGCATGACTTAATCAACAGCATTCAGCATCCAATATAAATGATAACTTAGTCCTCACTACTCTTGAACACTCTCTCTTGCAGATTCCACAGAAAATGCTGATGCCTACCTAACACTAACCTTGAGCCCATTGGTCTCTTCATGATGATTGGAGAATTAAGTATAAATAGGAAACCCAAACTTCTCTGAGAGGCTTGAGAAGTCAGATGGGAGTCTAAGAAAGACTTCCTAGATGACGAGAAAGATATTAGAAGAACTGGTTTTCTGGACTTCCCCATAACTAGATGCAATGGCTGGAATTCCCACAGCCATCATGCTAACTGCTGAAGAATGGAATGGAAGGAACAGAAGGGAGAAGGTCACTTTCTTAGAGATGAGGAGCCCAGCACTGCTGACACTATGACTGAACTTCCACATACCTACTTCCCATATGAGGTGGGAGTTCAGCCTTAGATACCTGTCTGCCATGTTGCTCTTCCTGCTATAATTGGATATGCCTTAACCAGCAGGCAGAACCTACAGTTTCTTTTTGCATTCACTTATAAATTTTATACGTGTGATGTGTGTGTTTAGGTAGTGTATGTGTGGTGATATGTGTGATGTGTGTTTGATGTGTGTGTTGTGTGTGATATGTATGTGCTTTGTATGTGACATGCCTAATATGTGTGTGTAATATGTCTGAGCAATGTGTGTATATGATGTGTATGTGATGACTGAATAATTTGTGCGCATATACTGTGTGTATGTGATGTATGTGTAAAGTATATGTGCATAATGATGCATGTTTGTGTGATGTATGTGTATAATATATACATGGTTGTTATGTGTATGTATGTGTGTTTATAATTATTAAGCTGGATATTCAATATTAGTTGTTTCCACCTGTATAATGTTTTCATTGCTAAATACTTATTATATTTACCTTTCTTATGCCATCCATGGTTCTTGGCATTCCCAAATGAGCCTGAACTTTGTGTGGTTTGCTCTCAGACTTTGGTCATTACTTCCTCCTCAATGGGATCGTGCACAGCTGTCTTTCAAGGCAATTTTCACCTAATCCAGTGACTCTAGAGTAACTCAGTAATTGAACATCCTGCCTGGGATACTTCAGGGAGTAAAAGTTGGTGTCATTGTTGGTAACTGTGCCAGAACTACAGGTGTACGTCATGATCACACAGAGAAAGGCAGTACATCATGCATCCACAGACTCATGCAAAGGTCTGTCAGAACATTTAATGAACAGCTCCTACATTGGGCTCTTCCTTCTCTAGCTAGGGGTAGAATAGCTATACCTTAACACACTGCACTAGAGCTATATAACTTACTGTCACAGAAACTATCCTATTTCTTCCTGTTTTAGACAGCCTCTGCCTAGATCTCCAAGGTTTCTCTTTATCCTGGCAAACCATAGTTTGTAGTATTTTCTGCTATGGTGGTTTAGTTTGTTGTTTTGATGGACTGTGTTAGCCTCAGGAAGTCTCCAAGAAAATTGAATTTTTGAAATATGGAAATGTGAAAGTACCTTTATTTTACATATAAATTTAATTGATAATCTGGTTAGAATAGTAAAGGACCCAAATTCAAAGTATAGTTTCTAGTAAATGAATGTTGCTTTCACAAAATTTTATTTTTTACTTCATTACCATTTTAATACTTCATTTTCGTCCCAATTATAAATTTTCTTTTATAATTCTTTTTGTCTTAAGTCTAAGCACCTGTTATATCACATGGGTTTTGTGAGTCATATATATAGTTAACACATTGATTGGAATACTAGTATGTATGTGTCTGCTCATGTGGGTGCACATGAGTGTGGAGGCCAGAGGACGTATTCTGGTGTCATTCCTTGGGTGCTGTCCACCTTGCTTTTTGAGACAGGATCTGTCACTGGTCTGAATTTCACCAAGTAAGGTAGGTCAGCCATGCAGTGATTTCCAGGGATTTACTTGTCTATCTCCCCTCACTGGGGTCACACAAGTACCTGACTCTTACATAGCTTCAGGAGATGGAACTTGGGTCTGTCCTCATGTCTGCTAGGAAAACACTCTTCCAACTGATCAACCCCTGTTGGAACACTTCTTTACTTCCTGAGATTCAGTTGTCGTGTCTCTCTATATGCTTTTTAGCTCTTTTGCTGACTGATCACATTTCCACAGTAAATGTTATTTCCCATGGCCATATTGGACCTTTTTATTTAATTAATCAGTTTCTGTCATTTTTCTTGATATTTAAAATTGAAGTAATATTCCTCTCCAAGAGCCCCCTCTCTTGGCTTCCTTTTTTTCTCACTCACTCTGCAGATACAACATTGTAACAGGGTTACCTTTTCTTTTCTTCCAACCTATTTAAAATCAATTCTTCCTGAGCAGTACTTCTTGAATTAGCTCACTTAGGTTCATTTGTACTGCCCAAGTGTAGATCAGATCTTCATCACTTCTTGTCCTGACCCTATGGAGCTTGATCTCTGAACTGCATTCTTTGATATTTGGATTCTCACTTGTCATTTAGATGATTTAAAAAATGGCTTCATCCTGCACTGCTCATCTCCTTTTCTTCTGCTCTGAGTAGACTGTGTTACTTACTGACCTTTATATATGAAGGACCTTCTATGTCCAAGGAAGATGTTTCTAAGTCTTAAATATGTTCTCAGAAACAGATCAGATGAAAGATTACTGGGAAGTTATCTCCCTCGTTATTTGTCTATCTAGCCATATCTACCTGACATCCATCCACCTCTCTGTCTGTCTATATCTATCATTCACCCATATGTCTATTCATCTATCTTTTATCTATCATCTATCTGTCATCTCCTATTTATATAAATATTCATCATCTAGTTATTATCTATCTATTTATCATCAATTTACCTGTCTAGTATCATTGATCATCTCTGTCCCTGTCTACCCTTGCTGGGTTTAGCTGTTGTTCCATTTCAATTGTCCTGTTTCTTCGACTGCTGTGTGAGCTTCTGGGGAAGAGACTCCTGCCTCTGTTTCATTGTCTTCTCTACAGTGCTTGTCAAGCTACCTGGCAAGTGACAGAGATGGAGAGAGCATTTCTTTGTTGACAATTTGAAATAAGTGACTGTCATGAAATTGTATCATGAAGGAGTAGCTCAAGTCCCTTGGGTATCTCAGGGATTTTATACACAGGTGTTCAGTTCACCATGACCAGGATCTTTCCAATCATCTTTTCCTCTGCTGCACTGTTCACCATCCTCTGCTGCTCCTCTGCAGTAATGGATTGTTTATCATGCCAAATGCCTGAGGAAGATCTTGAATTCATCTTCACTTCTTCTACTTAGGCTTGCTACTGTATCCAAACCTTCACTACAGTCTATTCATTCTATCTGCCCTGCAATGACCCTCTACCCTAGCCTCTTCCTCTTCTCTGCTATGGTCAAACCCTGGATCCTGTTCCTGATTTCTGGCAATAACTCCTGCCTCTGTTTCTGAAAAGTTTCTGTCATACTCATCTGCCTTATTTGTGTATTAGAAAATATTTATTTGAGTGATCATGACAGCCCCTCCCCTGATCCCCAGCCCCTCCTTCCCTCATCACCCTATCCTGCCCACACCTACTACAGAAGCCCCCCGTCTCCCTCCACCAGAAGCAACGCCAGCACCCAGATCTCCAGAGGTCATGCCAGCACCCAAATTCCCAGTCCACACTTCCAGTGGAAGGACCCTGCTCCACCAGATGCCATGCCAGCCACCAGATTTCCAGAGGCCACACCAATGCCCAGAACACCAGAGGACTCCTGACTAGACCAAGCCCAGCCCTCAACTTTGGTGGAAATTTTCTGCTCAATCAGAGGCCACTCCAGAAAAAAGACCAGAAAGGAAACAGAAACCAAGGAACAAATCACCCATCCAAAAAGGACAAACTCAGAAAATGGGTTCCTATCATCACCCCAAACCCGGATCACTAAACACCAACATAAGAACACAACCAACAATAGCTAGGGTAATATGTCATCATCAGAACTGAGCCAACCTACTACAGCAAGCCCTGATAGTCCAACACAGGTGAAGCACAAAAACAAAACAACAACAACAACAACAAAAAAAACCACCACCACCACTGAAACAACAACAAGAAAAAAAAGCCTTAAACCCAACTTTAAACAGGTGACAGAGATCCTTCAAGAAGAAATAAATATATCTCTTAAAGACAGTCAAGAAAAACAAACAGGTGAAGGAAATGAATATACCTGTTTAAGACCTAAAAGTGGAAATAGAGTAAATAAAGAGAACGCAAACTAAGGGAATTCTGGAAGTGGAAAATCTAGATAACAAGCAGGAACTACAGAGGCAGAGAACACGAGAGATGGAAGAAAAAAATTGCAGGCATTGAAGATATGATAGAAGAAAGAGATACATAGGTCAAAGAAAATGTTAAATCCCCCAAATCTCTGACACAAAACATTCAGGAAATCTGGAACACCATAAAAAGACCAAACCTAAGAATAATAGGAATAGATGAAGGATAAGAATCCCAGCTTAAAGATCCAGAAAATATTTTTAACAAAATCATTGAAGAAAATTTTCCTAACCTAAAGAACAAGATGCCTATAAATATACAAGAAGCTTATAGAACATGAAATAGATTGGACCAGAAAAGAAAGTCCCCTTGCCACATAATAATCAAAACACTAAACACAGAAAACAAAGAAAGAATATTAAAAGTTGCAAAGGAAAAGGGCCAAGTAACATATAAAGACAGACTTATCAGAATTACACCCAACTTCTCAATGTAGACTCTAGAAGCCAGACAGGCCTGGATATGATAGATGTCCTGTAGATTCTGAGACCATAGATGCTACCCTAGACTACTATATCCAGCAAAACTTTCAGTCATCATAGATGGAGAAAACAAGATATTCCATGGTAAAGTCAAATTTAAACAATATCTATCCACAAATTCAGCTATACAGAAGGTACTAGAAGGAAAATTCCAACCCAAGAAGGTTAACTATGCCCATGAAAATATGGGAAATAATCTCACACCAGCAAAACCCTAAGAAGGGACACACACACACACACACACACACACACACACACACACACACACATACACACATTAATTTGAAAGAGGACCAAGCCCCTCCCCCTGTATTAAGGCTGAGCAAGGTATCCCTCCATAGGGGATAAGCTCCAAAAAGCCAGTTCATGCACCAGGGATAAATCTTGGTCTCACTGCCCGTAGCCCCACATACTGCCCAAGCCACACAACTGTCCCCCACATTCAGAGGACCTAGTTCTGTTCTATACAAGTTCCCCAGCTATCAGTCCAGCGTCAATGAGCTCTGACTATCTCCTTGGGGAAGGCATGGAGGGGGAGAGCAAGGAAAGAGATATTTTGACAGAAGGAGCCATTATGGGGGAGAAACCTGGTGCTAGGGAAATTCCCCGGAACCTATAGAGATGACCCCAGCTAAGACTCCAAGCAATAGTGAAAAGGGTGCCTGAACTGCCCTTCTCCTGTAATCAGATTGGTGACTACCCTAATTGTCATCATAGAACCTTCATTCAGTAACTGACGGAAGCAGATGCAGAGATCCATAGCTAAGCTCTGTTTGGAGTCCAGTCAAAGAGGAGGAGGGCACCCACATTCGTAAAGGAAATACTACTAAAGCCTAAATCACACAACAACTCACACATTGATAGTGGGGGACTTCAATATCCCACTGTCACCAAAGGGTAGATCATCCAGACAAAAACTAAACAGACAAATAGTTGAGCTAACAGATGTTATAAACCAACCATTGACCCTATACTCAGTCACAAAGCAAGTCTCAAGAGATACAAGAAATTGAAATAACCTCCTGCATCCTGTCAGATCACCACAGATTAAAGCTGCATTTCAACAACAACAGAAAGCCTATAAACTCATGGAAACTGAACAACTCTCTACTGAATGACTACTGTGTAAAGGCACAAATAAAGAAATTAAAGACTTCTTAGAATTCAATGAAAATGAATGCACAATATACCCAAACTTTTGGGACATAATGAAAGCGGTCCTAAAAGAAAGCTCATAGAACTAAGTGCCTTCATAAAGAAGTTGCAGAGATCTCATACTTGCAAATTAACAGCACACCAACATAAAACCAGATACATTGAACTTGATAGAAGGGAATTGCCTTGAATACATTGGCACAGGAGACAACTTCCTGAACAAAACATCATTAGCCCAGGCACTAAGATTAACAATTAATAAATAGGACCTCATGAAATTGAAAAGCTTCTGTAAGGCAAAGAACACAGTCAATAGTACTAAACAGCAGTTTACAGAATGGGAAAAGATTTTCACCATCCCCACATCTGACAGAGGGCTAATATCCAAAATATAAAAATAACTAAAGAAACTAAACATCAAAAAAACAAATAATGCAATTAAATAATGAGGTACAGCTTTAAACAGAGAATTCCCAACAGAGGAATCTCAAATGACAGAGAAGCCCTTGAAGAAACGTTAAGCATCCTTAGCCATCAGGGAAATGCAAATCAAAACGACTCTGAGATTGCATCTTACACCTGTCAGAATGACTAAGCTAAAAAACACAAGGGACAGCTTGTGCTGTCGAGGATGTGGAGCAAGGGGGGCACTCTATTGCTGGTGGGAGTGCAAACTTGTACATCTACTTTGGAAATTAATATGGCAGTTTCTCAGAAAATTGGAAATTGACTTACCTCAAGACTCAGCAATACCTGGGCATATACCCAAAAGGTGCTCCATTCTACCACAAGGACACTTGCTCAACTATGTTCATAGCTGCTTTATTCATAATGGCCAGAAACTGGAAACAGCCTAGATATCCCTCAACTAAAGAATGGATAAGAAAATGTGGTACATTTACACAATAGAGTATTGCTCGACTGTTAAAAACATTGACATGAAATTTGTAGGAAAATGGGTATAACTAGAAAAAAAACATCCTGAGTGAGGTAACCCAGACTCAGAAGGATAAACATGGTATGTACTCGCTCATAAGTGGACATTAGCTATAAAGTAAAGGATACTCATGCTACAATCCATAGACCCAGAAAAGCTAAGTAACAAGGAGGGCTTAAGGTGGGGGAGAATGAATCTCTCTGGGAAGGGGAAACAGGATAGACATCAAAGGTGGAGGGAGTTGAGGAGGTATCAGGTGGAGGGAGGATGGAGGGAGAATGTACTGGGAAAGACAATTGGAATTGGTGGGGTATCTAGGGATGATCTAGAAATCCAGTACAATGGAATCCCCTGGGAATCTTGAGGGTTATCCTAGCTAAGACTCCTAGCAATGGGGGACATAGAGCCTGAACTAGCCTTCTCCTGTAACCAGGCAAGACTTCCAGTAGAGGGATTGGAACACTAACCCAGCCATATAACTTTCAACCCATAATTTATCCTGCCTATAAGATGTGCAAGGGCAGGGCTGGAGAGATGGCTCAGCTGTTAAAGGCTAGACTCACAACCAAAAAATATAAGATGTGCAAGGGTAAAGGTGGTGCAGAAATTGTGGGAGTACTCAACCAATGACTGATCCAGCTTGAGACCCATGCCACAAGAGGGAGCCCATCCCTGACACTGCCTGGAGGGCCAAGACTCAGAGGCTGGATAGCCTAGAGGCCTGGGATAGATAGGATAGAACCAAACACAATTGGGGAAAAAAAAAAGGCCAATGAGATTATTTCTAATGATGTTCTGCTATACTCATAGATTTGTGCCTAACCTATTTGTCATCAGAGAGACTTCAGCAATGATGGAAACAGATGCACAGACCCACAGCCGAACATTAGACGGAGCTCAGGGAACCTTTCTGAAGAGGGGAAGGAAGTAGGAGTCAGAGAGGTCAAGGACATCACAAGAAAACCCACAGAACCAACTAACCTGGGTTCATAGGGGCTCACAGAGACTGAACTGACAACCAGGGAGCCTGTAGGGAATGAACTAGACACTCTGCATATATGTTTCAGTTTTGTAGCTAGATCTTCTTGTGGGACTCCTAACAGTGGGAGCAGGGGCTGTCTGTTGCTGCCTTTTGGGACCCTTTTCCTCATCCTGGGCTGCCCCATCCATCGTTAATACGAGGGAAGATGCCTAGTCTTCCTACAAGTTGATATACCATGGCTGGCTGATATCCATGTGAGGATATCCCTTTTCTGAAGAGAGACTGGTGGATTGGTGGGGGGGCAGGCAGAGGTGGAGAGGAGAGACTGGGAGGAGAGGAGGGAGGGGAAACTGCAGTCAGGATGTAAATAATAGAAAATATTTATGCATTTCTTTCATTTATATTGGTGTATACTCAGGAAAAGTGCATACAAGCACAAGCTTGAAGAATAATTATGGAGTGAATGCCGGAAGAACCCCTCATCCTTGGAGGCAGGATATTGCCTCTGTCCCCCATGAGTCTTCCTTATCATACTTTCCCTTCCAACCCAAAGGAAAGCACTTTCTCTGGTGTTTGTAATAACATTTTCATTTCTTTTCTCTCCTGTTGCCCCTGATGGATGCTTCCCTAAAGAAAATATCTTGGTTTTGAACTTTATGTAGATTTATGCAAATGAAATTAGAGCACATATGGATCTTCTGAGATTGCTTCTTTCTATCTATGTGGCGTTGCTGAGATTAATCGATTCAGTGTGATATCATCTGTTTTTATTCTGCACAGCCTTCTATGGACTGACTGACTGACTATTAACGTTGGTTCAAGCCATGCTATTATTATTAGATATGTGGACTCTATACCTTTTATTGTTATAAACAGTGCTGCCCTGAGCATATTTTGAGCATGATATGGATATGTGTGATATTCTGTAAGACTAGTATCTTGGAGTAGACTTCTTGGAGATAAATATATATACAATCCATGGTAAGTGACAACATGTTTTTCACAATGATAAAGTACACACTCTAATTGAAAAGACTAATGAGCATCTCCTTCATTTGAAGTCCAATGATATAGGTGTCCTTGGGTGCTTTTTTAAATTATGTTTCTCTCTCTCTCTCTCTCTCTCTCTCTCTCTCTCTCTCTCTCTCTCTCTCTCTCTCTCTGCTCGCTCTCGCTCTCGCTCTCTTGCTCTGTGTGTGCGTGTGTGTGTGTGTGTGTGTGTGTGTGTGCCAAGACCAGAAGAAGGCATCAGGTTCTCTGGAGCTGGAGTTATAAGCAGTTTTTTTTTAGCACATGCTGGGAACTAACTCAGGTCTTCTGTAAGAACAGCAGATACTCTTAGCTGATGAGCCATTGGTATGGACTATGGACTTACTGGTTAAGAATGTTGTATATGTCTGTGTTTAAAGAGCCATTTATAATTTTAGCTATTTTTCTATAAGGGAAGATGCTGAGGCTCTTTTCACATGTGGTGTACTATTTAGATTCTTCCCTTCAAGATGCTTGTCTACTTTTCTCTCTTCCTTTTCTTACTGATTTGTGTTGATTCTATGTCCCTAGTATTCTGTTGGATACACACAACACAGACAGTCTCCTCTCTGTATTTTTATTTTCTTTGTGATGTCTTAAAAACAAACAATGGTGGTTCTTAATTTCAGTGACAAACAGAAACAATTTATATTTAACACTTCAGTACCCTGGGGTACTGCTGATATCGTCTTATATAATTTCCTGAAAGCTTTTATACAAAAGCCTACAGTACATCTTTGATTTTTGTTTTATACTGTCAGGTAGATGATAATGGCTTTTTAACTCTCCCGGCTTTCCCTGTAGTTTCCTTTTCTTCTCATTCGTCCACCACTTTGCAAAGAGACTCACATGTCTAAAACATTACTTGGATAATTTGTGAATGAAAGGGATGCGGCTGGTTACTAGCACAGAGTAAAAACTAATTAACCAAGTTAAAAAAAAAAAAAACATGTCTCAATGGCATGTATAATTACAATATGAATGAGCAGCAGAAGTCAGCATACCAACATAGATGGGGGGATTACACAAGATCCCCCCTACAGATGAACAGCTATAAGCGATTAATGGCTGCTGGGAGGGCAAGAGTCAGTCTTCTCCAGGGATGAGGCCTGCGATCAGTTATCCAAGACCAAGTGATCATTCCTAAACACATATGCATACACGTGACACTGAAGGGACTCAGGTTCTTTCATGTATACACACATAACAATAATAGTTCAAGACTAAGAGGCCATGAATTTGAGTAGTGGAGACACTGGAGGAGATGGAGGGATAGGAGGGAGTAAGGAAATGATGGAAGTAAAGTGCTCATACAGTAAATCCCCCCATATATTAAATCCCCCCAGATTTAAAACAACCAAACAAACACGGACAGAACAAATGAATAGCTGAGCTGCATGAGGCGAGCACTCAGTGTTTCAGCACAGGAGCACACAAGTGTTTGTCATCTAATTACCAAATTGAATCATTTGCCTCTCCAGTGACAGTCAAGAAGATGTAATTCTTGCCACGAACCCCTTCATCCAGAGACTGGCTGGATCTCTCACCACGGCTTCCTCCCAATGCCTCCAGCCACAGCTGCTTCCTAACCTGCATGGGCTTGAGCCACACTCTTTCCTGTTGCCTTTATTCTGCTTCACTTTGCTAGAGTAGCTAATGAGCCAGACCACTCCCCACTGTGTGTGTGTGCAAGTTTACATGTGAAGACAAGTGGGTTAATATCAGGTTTCTCTCTCTGTCATTTCTCCACATTATATATATATAGCATAAATTTTGCTTTTTCTAGACAAGGTCTCTCTGATAGCCCTGGATGTAGACCAGGCTGGCCTCCAGCTCACAGAGATCTGCCTGCCTCTGCCTCCTGAGGGCTGGGATTAAAGGTGTGCACCACTACATCACCTCCAAGCTCTACATTATATTTTTGACACATGGTTTTCTGTTGGACCTGGAACTCCTGGATGACAGGTTCCAGGGATCGTCCTGTGTCCATCTCCCCTCAGCTGGTGTTATAGGCATGTGGTGCCAAGTCTAACATTTTTTTTAAACATTGTGCTGAGGGTCTGAACTCAGGTCCCCATGCTTGTACAAGTTTACTGACTGAACCACATGCACAATCTCCAAGCAGCCCATTTTTTCTTGTCCAGTTCTTCCCTATTCATTTCTTTTATTTATAAGAGGTAAAGCCTGGGGTCAGAGAACATCAGGAGGCATGCAGGACCAACCAGCCAGGAAGCACTGGTCCAGCTGTGCAACGGATAACGTGTCTGACAAAGTCATCCATAGAGAGTGGGAACTCGGAAGAGATGGTAGACAGACCTGCCTCTATCCCTCTAACAGAGTTTTAACTGTAATTCCTTTGCCCTACCACATCTACGTCTGTGACATAATGCTCAGAAATCAATCTCCACTTTCCATCCCATTTACACTGCTCTTTTCATCCTTTTGTCAAAAAAGAGCAACACAACAAAAACTACATTTGAAAATACATATTTCATGATCAAACTTGAATCATTATCTTTGCCTGCCTTCTTTCCAATCTTACATATGCCCTGCACAGGGGGAAAAACCCAGAACAAGAAAACCTTACAGATGCTTCATTCACATGAAAAAAAACTAATAGATCACTTATCTTTATGAAGTTGCATTTCTCAGCAAAATACACACATTATTTTCTGTAGTACTTTTCTCTTCCTTTTACTGACAACTTATTCTCAAATGTCCTTGTGAATTGCTATACTTCTTCAAGCCCAGGTCAACACTTACTTTGTCTTTTCCTTCTTCACTGTATTAGTTATAGACACTGACATGATATAACACTAAAGGCATTTCCTTCCTCTTTTCCACTTAGACACACTGGGCTAGATTACAGTCACCCCAGTTCCCCACAACTCTGCTGCTTTCAAGGGTAGCATCTTCAATTTTAGCAATATAGATTGTGAAGAAAGAGATGTATATGTATGCAAAAACACACATATATACACATATTTTATGAATTTTCCTATAACCAATTAACCATAAAATTGATGGCTTAAAACAAAACAATCTGTTTCTTTACAATTCCAGTGGTTAGAAGTTTTAATTGAATTTTGGTAGGTTATAATCAAGTGTTGTTGGGCTCAGTTAACTTCCAGAAGCAGGAGTTTAGAACCTTTACCCCTGTCTGTTGTAGCCCCAAGGCACCACCTTTATGGCTTGCCTTGTGTGGTGGTTTGAAGGAAAATGGCCCCCAAAAGGGAGTGACAATATTAGGAGGTGCGGCCTTGTTGGAGCAAGTGTGGCCTTGTTGGAGAAAGTGTGTCACTATGGAGGCAGGCTTTGAGGTCTTATATATGGTCAGGCCACAGCCAGTGAGAGAGGGGACTTCCTGTTGCCTGCAAGCCAAGATGCAGAAATCTCAGTTCCTTCTCCAGCACCATGTCTGCCTGCACACCACCACGTCGCATCGTAATTGACTAACCCTCTGAAAATGGAAGCCACCCCAATGAAATATTTCTCCTTGATAAGAGTTGCCATGGTCATGGTGTCTCTCCACAGCAATAGGAATCCTAACAAAGACACCTTGGGATCCTAACTATGCTTAAAGCCAGCTGCAACTGATGGCTTGCCATCCCATGGGCAAGAGTCCTCCACTGAGCAAAAAGGAGGAAGCAAGCTGAGCCCCAGTGTTCATCTTTTAGGTTTGTTTCTCGACTGTGGATACAATGTGACCATCTGCCTCACACTTAAACCATCATGACATCCAAACCAAGAAGGGATGGTTCCTTCCAAACTCAAGACTTTCTTCTCTTGGGTATTTTGTCACAGCCACGGCAAGAGTAACACATATGAAGAGAGAAATCGAGCTCACCAGTACCACAGTTGGTTTTCTATCACCTTTCTCTTGAGGAACTTCAGCTCCACACAGGCCTTGCCACATTCACCCCAGTGTGGTCTTGACAGATCCTTTTCTCTGTTTTTTTCTTTCTCTGATCTCTTCTAGATTTCTGTATCTTTGTGAACTCGATCATTGAAGTTGGCCATAGACTCTCATAGATCATAACAATAAGGTCCCATCATAGGATTCAACAAAATGCTCCATGCCAGTCTTCAGGTTCCTGTTAGATCAACTTCTTTTAATTTTTTAAAAAAGACTCATTTATTTTATGTGTATGTCTGCACCACATGCATGCCCCATGCCAAGAGAGACCAGAAGAGGGTGCCAGGTCCCCTGGAACTGGAGCTAGAGATGGCTATGAGAAACCATGCGGGTGCTGAGTGTTGAACCCACATCCTCTGGAAGAGATTTTGACCACAGAACTATCTCTCCAGCCCCATCAACTTCTTTTTTTTTTTTTTTTTTACTCTCCTGTGAATATTCTATCTGGATCAATGAACTGGGGAGTAGCACAGATTCTTACAGCCTCGGGTCCCTGAGGAATATCCATTTTCCTTTATGGTTTTTCATTTCCTGATATTCATGAGGCCCTCAGACAGCAATAACTATGTATGTGTTCCTGTGGCTCTGAAAAGCCTGTCTAGTGGAGCCAGATTTCCCTCATACTGTCTCAGTGTATGTAGCCTTTGTCTTAAGGAGGCATGAGAAGTTACATTGCTCAGTTTTTCCACCTATACAGTAGTTTGACTGATCCTGTCCACTCCCATTTCCCACAGCCTTCGGAGCCACACTGTGACAGGCTCTTTAACTGCATGTTGAAAAGCCTTCCCTGATTCAAGCAATTCAGGTGCTGTGCATATCCAAACTGTCATGGTTTCCTGTACCTGATCCTGGTTGAGGCCCCATCTGCATGTTGAATCACAGACGTCTCCTTATTCTTTACCGAACATTTGCCTGAGGGGTATCTTTTATCACTTTTACGATGTATTCCATTCACCCCTTTTACTGAAAATAGAATCTTTTCTCACACAATATATCCTGATAATGTTTTCCCTCCCTCCATTCCTCCCAGGTCTTCCCTACCTCCCCTCCCATCTGGATCCACTCCCTTTCTGTCTCTCATTAGAAAAGAGCAGGCTTCTAAGAGATAACAGACATGCACACATTTTATAGCTTTCAGTTTCACATTTTCGTGGGACTCATGAGTGAACACGTGGGCATAATTCTTATGCCTTCTCTTGGGCCCTTTGCCTTTTCCATTTTTTTTTTTTTTTTTTTTTTTTTTTTGGTTTTTCGAGACAGGGTTTCTCTGTGTAGCTTTGCGCCTTTCCTGGAACTCACTCTGTAGCCCAGGCTGGCCTCGAACTCACAGAGATCCGCCTGGCTCTGCCTCCCGAGTGCTGGGATTAAAGGCGTGCGCCACCACCGCCACCCGGCTGCCTTTTCCATTTTGCAAATGCCTTGTCCAACTTTGATGGGCTAGTTTTTGTTTGATCTTATTGTAGTTTACCATGTATCCTTTCTCTTCACTCTCATTTTTCCCCACGGGCTCCATGTTTTTAGATTCTAGGAAGGGCTGTTGAGAACAGCTCTAATCTATACTCTTTTTTTTTCCCTTTTAGGCCCCTAACAGGGAGAAACATGAAGACAACGAGTCCATATTGTCCCCTAATTCACCTGTCAAGCCAGAGGCTAGCATGTGGGATCCAGCCACGTCTCCCTTTCTTGTTCCGATTCCTCCTTTGTATAAACAAGTTCTGGCTTGGCTGTCATGTAAGCCTCAGATGCATTTCTTACTACACACAACAGTGGCCAGGCGACATCCCCCTCTACTTCGCATCAGTCTTGACCCCTGTATACTACTCTCAAAGACGGCAAATGGTTTCTCAACCTCTAATGGTTCCCAGAGCATCACCACCTTCACACAGTGGATCCCCATAACAAGCAGGCATACCACCCCACACTACAGAGGCAAAGGCTGCCATCTTGGGATTTTCCCCAGGGATACTTAACTTCGGATGGCCCAGCCTTAGTCACATGTCTCACTACCCACAGCAAGGCAAGAACCATGTTACTACCACATAGCAAAAATCCACACTATCATATGCCAAAGAAAGAGGACTGCTGTATCAGAATTCCCTCCTCAGGTGCACCAACCTTAGACTGTTCACCCTCAGTTACAGTCACACTCCCACAAGTCATTAGTTCTGCTCTATCCCTGTTTGGGTACAAGTGTTGTGTGACAGATTTTTCCTGGGGCAAAGCCACACGATTGCACCTCAGAAAGGAAACACACAACAGAAGAAAATAATGACTGCCCCAAGGTCCAAGTTGGTGAACCAATGAGCTTTTACTGGGCTCTCTAACAAGAGCATGGGTCAGGGCTTACTTCCCCAAACCAGGCATGACCCAGAAGCGGCTGCATCACTGAACAGCTCACCCCAATATGATGGAGACTCACAGAAGCGGCAAATCTGGAGCTCTCTACACAGCTTTCAGCCAGCTTGGCAGTCCAAATCTCTCTCCTCTCTACAGTTGTTCTGATCCAACTCCACTCAAAGCATTTATGTGTTTACTCGTTTCTGTGCTGCCAAGGAAGGATGCTCAAGAATCTTTCGTGTTTCTTCCCAGATATGTGAACTTTTGCGGACACCTGGGCTCATGAACTTTCTCCTCCCTACTGCACCGAACGTTTTAACCCAGGGAAAACTGGAATACAACATTACCATAAATTTCCATGGCCTTTGTCCACTTAGTAGTAGTGACAGGACACTTTAGAATGTATCAGCTTTCCCACACATTTCTTCAGCCACACCCCCTTTGACATGGATACTGCCAGTGTCTGTGCTGTTCCTGGGGAGGTGGGCTTTTCACCCAATCATTACAGCCTTTAGGGTTGGGTCCTCTCAATCCCACAGCCTGAACAACAGTTCATAGAAGCCATTAATGATAAAAATAATGCACAGAAAAAGATTAAGCTTGACCGAGGGGTGGGCATTCATGCCCCTGCTCCCAGTAAAGATGTGTTTCTCTACAGTAGGAAAGTATTCTTAAGCTAGACCAGGGGATCTCAAAGCAGCTAGGTGGGACTGAAAAAGAGGTTATGGCATGGCTGTAGACTAAGCCCAACAGCTCCAAGGAATTCACCCAAGAAGCAAAGACAAGCATGGATGTGCTCCTCCTAGGACTTGGATCAAACTGAGCACCTTGAGCCAGCCCCACTAGGGCCATCAGGGAAGGAAGATGCACAGTGGCCCCACGGAAGTGCCCAAGGATAAGGGAGCAAGCTCAGTCAAACAAATGACTGTCCATTATGGACGAAAGGTAAGGCAGTGCTTCCAACCAATACTACTGTGAGAATCATTAGTCCTTTAGGGAAACAAATGATGCGAGCCATAGCATCTTCTCATACTCTATTAGACCTCACTAATGACTTACCTTAGTAGCCCCTTAGCCTCTGGTCAATGGTGGATCTTCAGAGTACTCCCCAAAGGTTAATTCACAGTCCCACTGTTTGTCAGCCTAAAGATGTTTCAGTCCAGGTTAGACCACTTATACCACAATGGTCCTAGGAAAGTATTGCCTGGTGACACAGGCTTCTGTATCCATCCTCATGATATTCACAACAAAGGTAAATCATCCAAGATACTCATCAGAACACATCCATTCCATGAAGCAACAAAGGGCTGTATATGGAAGAGACATTAAAAAATATTGCAGCCCAGTTTCCTGTCCATCTGAGATAAGTACTTGAGATATGAATCATCCATCAACAGCAATATCTCTTCAGATCCAAGTCAGCAGCCACAATTCACTCTGCATGGCTAGTTACTACCTCTTAGCTCTAATCTAGGTGTGTGGATTCTCACTCCTAGTCGGGATGCTTGCTTCCAGGTTAATGCCCTGGCTCTTCCCTGGAACCTAACATCTGATTCCCATGTTTGAAAGCTTCTGGAGACTTTTGCATTCTTTCCAGTTCTCAACTGGTTGGGGACACACAACAGCATTATTTAAGCCAAATGAGCTCAGATATAATCCTATGGCTGTAACATATCATGGAGGTTAAGTGGCAGGAATGTGAGCACTCCCCCAACTTTCTTAGCTACAAACTCTACCTCTAGTTGCCTAGATTTTAGGACAGAAAGCATTTTGCTAGAGAAGAATAATGGCTTTAATTAACGGGCAGTTCAGCCAATCTTGCTGAAAAAAAAATCAACAAGAACATTCAAGATGATTTCCCTGACCAAACCAAATGTACTATTTGAAAGAGTTTATGAAATGAATGTTTTGACAACCTGGTAATTTTCGAGAAATGTAAAAAGTGGTAGGTTTCTACCAACACCTCTCTTTAGGGGCACAGGTGATGCAGTAAAATCAGAGACTAAAAATTTCTGTAACAAGGAGAAGGAAGGGATCTCTGGAAGGAAAAGTATCGGCTCAGGATTCCCAAGGCCAAGTTCTGAGCACAAAGGAGATTGATTTGCCCCAGAAGGACAGAAGGTATGGAATAAGAGACAAAGACAGGAGACAGAGGATGAGGGAGAAGGGGAGGGGAACAAGGAGGAGGGGTGGGGTTATTTATCCCAGGGGGACAAAGGACTGCCTCTGGGTAGAGAGGGAACAGCCGTGCCACAGAGGAAAGCTGTGGTTTATAAAGGTAAAGGGGAAACCCTGTGTCAGGATGAGGTTTGTAGTTTTAATTGGGCACATTATTTAGGTGAGCCGAAGGGGGCTTTTGATTGCTGAACATCAATACTTTCATAGCGGGACCTTGGTAGTCGGCCTCAGGAGGAGAAAGTGAATAGACCTTGGCAGCTAGCTTTAGGAATGTAATCTAATAGTTTTGGGCAAGGCAGATGGAATGGGAGAGAAGGGCAAGGCCTGCTAGAACTTTGTTTGCCAGGCCTGGGCTAACTAGCGTCTCTTCAGCCTCAGTAATTCACTTGGACAAATTCTGTCATTGGAGGGAACAGGTGCTGGGCACCAGTACCTGAGAAGAGAGTAGCAGCCCACCTCTCTCCATCTCTACAGGTTCAAGTCACCACAAGGCAGGGCAGAGGTCTTAGAAGCCTCTGCACTATCAGATGTCAAAACAAGAAATCTTTTATGGAGCCCCGTGATACTCTCACTGTTCCTGGCCATGGGATATGCTCAAGACACTGACCTCAGGAGTTTCTTAGTGCTTTTGACTCTAATACCACTTGAAACCAAGTATACAGATAAAAATATAGCAGAATCCAAGACTGAAAGTACCCTAAAAGTCAAATATGCTTCCCCCTCTCTTCCCTATGAGCTCTATCACTGTTATGATACATACCAAACTTCTCCGTCTGAATACCGTATGCTATATTTCCAAGAATGTATTCCCCACCTAAGAGTGTGAAGAGGAGCCTCAGAGGTCTGAAAGACTGCAATGATGATGAAATCCTTTCCCTATTGGGGTGCTCTGATCATTAGCTCACTTAGTATGGTAAGCCCCACACTTCATAACACAGGCCCACACTGCCCTAACTAAGGTTACTCACTCACAAGCTTTAAATATCTCCCCAAGTTCTCAGCATTGGTTTGCTAACCCCCACAGTTATTGTTCAGGGTAATTGGAAATGGGGGCCTCTGGCAAGTAATTAGGATTAGATGACATCATGAGTGCAGGGTCCCCATGAGGCCTTTGGTGGCTTTATGACAAGAAGAAAGAGGACTGGGATAGCAAACTCTTCCTTGCTATCTGATGTCTTCTGCTGTGCCATCATGCAGCAGAAAGGTCCTCACCAGATCTGGTACATACTCTCAAACAGTGCCTCTAGGACCATGAGCAAAATAAACTTCTATTATTTATAAACTTCCCAAGTGCAGGCATTTTGTTATAGTAACACAAAACAGACTGAGACATCCTCTCTATCATGTAAATGCCATTCAAGTCATTAATTATTTTTTCTCTAAAGAAAATCTCCTACGGTTTCCTCAGAATAGTGATAGTTCTTACCATCCCGTTCCCTCCCTCATTCTTCCGAAACAGCGTTTTGTCGATAGTTCCCCAGGACAACGTCAATGTCAATTCTTATGTGTCTCTGTCAGCTCTGAATTAAAGGCTGCCTATAGCTCCTATTTTCAGGGGACTTCGTATTTGTGTTAAATTATCCTATATGTGAACTAATGAATCTGAATTTACATTCTACCTGTTATACCAGTCATATCATCAAATAATGATGATGCCATGTGCCTTGAATCCCAGCACTTGAAAGACAAAGGTGGGTGGATCTCTGTGAGTTCAAGTCCAGCCTAGTCTATGCACAGAGTTCTGGGCCAGCCAGGGCTACACAGTAAGACCCTGCCTCAAAAAATATTTGGGGGTCTGAGAGATGAATCAACAGTCAAGAGTGCCAGTTGGGTTCCCAGCACCCATGTCAGATGGCTCACAACTGCTTGTAAACTCCCACTCCAGGGCATGGACACCTCTGGCCTTTGCAGGCTCATGCCCACACTCATGCTCAAAGATGTGTACATACACATAAATAAAAACAACAGTCTTTAAAATAATTTAGAGTCGATAACACCAGTAAGTTATTTTTTCTATCTGCTGATAAACCAGAGTTCCTCATCTTCTAGACTTTCAGACTGATGCTTACTTAGAGGACAGAACTATAAATCTTTATTTCATAGACAACTTTAGAGCAGTTTCTGATTTTTTTAAAGTTGAGACTCTAATATTTGCATTTTAATAAACTTCAAAATCTTTCTTATCTCTTCTCATTTTTATTCATTTCTTATATATTTGAACAGACTTACATAACATAAATTAATTAATATGGGAATTTTAATTTGTTTTGATGAATGTATTAAAGTGGTGTTATTAAAATGGGAAATAGGTTTGGTAAATCTCACCACACAATCCAGTGCCATTATATAAAAGGGAACTCTGTTAAACATCACTTTGCTACATACAAGTAATTATTCTAGTTATTAGAGACCTTCTCCCATCCTGACTGAGATATGTAAAATATTAAATACCACTTTCAGTTTTGTGAGCAAATAATGAAAACATTCATTAGTGCTAATCTGAAGATGCTAAGAAAGTACTGATCCATGTTCTCTACCACAGTGTTAGCACCAAACATTATGTTTTAACGCTGCAAGTTCATCCCTTACAATTTGAATGCATCCCTTCATTAGCTATGAACTCATCTAGCTGTGGAAAACGACTGGATGAAATTCTGTCCACTTGTATCCAAGAAGCGATGTGCTGTTATATCACATGAAGTACAACCACATATATGTTAGGATGTCATTTTGCTCTCATTAAAGAGGGTACCTCTCTCTCCCTCTCTGCCTCTTTCTCTCTCTTTTTTCCATTTTGAGACAGGGTCTCAAGTAGCCCAGGCTGGACTTGAACTTGATGTATAGCCAAGGTTAGCCTTGAACTTCTGATCCTCTTGCTTTTACACCTGAGTACACACCCCCATGGTCATTTTATGTGATTTGTGTTAAAAGCCAGAGCTTTCTGAATGCTACCTAAGCACTTAGCAAACTAGGATACAACTGCAGTCCCCATGCAGAGTGCTTCATTCACACATATATCAAAACACACAGACGCTTCCATTCAATATAACAATAAAGTAAAGAAATACTTCAGTTAGAACAAAGAAGCTCTATTGTAAGGTCTTTGTTATGGACAGGTAAAGATGATGATGATGATGATGATGATGATGATGATGATGATAAATAATGACCACTGAACTAGTCAAAGGCTAATAAAATGATGGCCATCTGCTCATACAACTGCAAAGGCTAACATAGCTGCCGCAGAATTCTGGGCTCCTGTGGGTCTATCAGGATCTAGATCTTACTTGGTCCCTCAGCCCTGCTCTCCAACTCTTGGCTTATTCTCGGCTTCTTGTGGTAGGTGGATGATCTGCTGCTTGATGTTCTCCTGGAACTGATGAATTCATTTCTGCTAACAGCAGCCTAAGGTTACAGAATAAGCAAAATGACACCGACTGGTCAGACCTAGTTAATGCTGTCCTTTGGTCCAGGAAGGGGACCTGTGATGATTAATCTTCATTGATCACTGTCAGCTTGACTGGATTAAGAAATGCTAGGAAATTAGTGAAGCACACCTCTGGATGTGTCTGCAAGGGCATTTCAGGAGACAATTACATCAGGAAGGCTCTGACCTACCAACAAATTGATCAGATCAACCCTTTTATGGAAACAGAATACCACAACATTATTGGGAGGTAGACAAAAATAGTTCCTTGTTCATGAATTTGAAAGAGAGCAAGGGGGGGGGGCATATGGAAGGGTTTGTAAAGAAGAAAGGAAAAGGGGAAATGATGTAATTTTACCATGATCTCAAAAATAAAGGGTTAAAAAAAGTGACCTGTTTGATACAAGTAATTATTTTGGAACCATATCCCCGAGCTGCCCTCTTTCTGTGTGTCTCTATCTCTGTCTGTCTGTCTGTGTGTGGCTCTCCCTCCAATCCTTGCTTTCTCCTTCAAAGTCATGAAGGTAAGGATTCTCTGCTGCACATAGTACACTGCTGCTGCACACGGCACACTGCTGCTGCACACGGCACACTGCTGCTGCACACTGCACATTACTGCTGCACACTGCACACTGTTGCTGCACACTTCTGCACACTGCACACTTCTGTATACTGCACACTTCTCCATACTGCACACTGCTGCTGCACACGGCACACTGCTGCTGCACACTGCACATTACTTTCTGCACACTGCTACTGCACACTGCACATTACTTCTGCACACTGCACACTGCTACTGCACACTGCACTTTACTGCTACTGCACACTGCACATTACTTCTCCACACTGCACACTGCTACTGCACACTGCATATTACTGCTGCTGCACACTGCACACTGCTGCTGCACACTGCTGCTGCATACTGCACACTGCCTCTGCACACAGCGCACTGCTGCTGCACACTTCTATACACTGCACACTTCTCCACACTGCACACTGCTGCTACCCACGGTACACTGCTGCTGCACACTGCACACTGCTTCTGCACACAGCACACTGCTGATACACACTGCACATTACTTCTGCACACTGCTACTGCACACTGCACATTACTGCTGCTACACACTGCATATTACTGCTGCACACTGCACACTGCCTCTGTACACAGCACACTGCTGCTGCACACTTCTGTACACTGCACACGTCTCCACACTGCACACTGCTGCTACCCACGGTACACTGCTACTGCACACAGCATTCCTGCTACATAGCACACACTCCTGTCACCATGATATTTTGCTCCAATGCATGAAACTGAGTGAAACCCTTCCTCCTTTACATCATTTCTGTCAGAAATGTTGTCAGTGCAATGACAAAGCCACCTATAGCCCAAGCGGTCATGACATCCTGACTACCAAGGAAGGTCTTGGTGGATAAAACAGAAGCAGCCAAACCTATAGGGAAATTTGTAATACTCCCAAGCAAAAGATCTCTCGCAGGTATGTAAAATATGCCGGTCTATTCTACATCTCAACCAGGGCTAAGACGCATTCTCAGAGCTAAATGAATTATTTTGCTGACACCAAGTTGAAAAGCAGTCATGCCTGCTTTACAGAGTACCTTTGAGATCAAAGGTTTAGTTCGGGATTTCAAGCAAATGGTTTCCTTACATATTTAAGGAATTTGGGGTAAATTTAATCTTATTCAATGCCAGATTTATTGAATTTATACTGCTGAGAGTAAGATTCTTAATATTTTTTTGTGTGTAGTGTATCTTTGTTACCTCTAGATGAAATTCCCTCAATTTTTCCTTAACACCCACAATCCTCACATACATTATAAGACATTTCTTTGTCAATATAAGTTCTATGTAAATTCTGGAAAATTCAAAATAATAAAATTTAAAATAAAACCTCATACCCTCTACCCGATGGATATTTTTGAAGGGGAAATTGCCACTCTAAAGGAAATCTGGGGCCGATCCCATGATTGAATTTCCTGAGCTGGCGTGTTTGTTCTCTGCATATTTCTTTTATAAGCAGCCTGGGATGCTATCATTAACATATAGGAAGGATCTATACAGAGTAGATTATGTCAGTCATATAGAATTCAGCTCCCTTCTGCAGCGAAACTCATCTTACTAGGTGATTTTCTAAATTAAGTTACAGCAATTTGCCATTATGGACCAAAACTTGCCAAATTAAAGATCTAGGCAAACAATAGTTCTCCATCTATATTTCTGTTTGTAAGTCTGCTGTAGAGTGGACTCCAGCCTCACGAGACTCACCTTAAACACTACACAACTTTATTGCTAAGTCTTTGGTTCCTAGCAAAGGCAGAATACCCTAAGCTATGACTCGGGAGGTAATCAGTGGTTCTCAGGGGGAATCACTGTATAGACTGTGCTCTGCCTGCCTGCCTGCCTGCCTGCCTGCCTGTCTGTCTCTGTCTTTGTCTGTGTGTGTGTGTGTATGTCTGCCTGTGTCTGTCTCTTTTTGTGTCTCTCTCTTTCTCTCTTTCTCTCTCCTTTTCTCTCTCTCTCTCTCATATAGTCTCCCTAGTATCCTCTGAGAAAAGCTAAGTATATATGAAAGTGCAGGAAAGAAACTTGCTATCCTGTAAAGAATTTATAATAATTTTAACCTAAAGAAGAATTCTCAAAACTCAATGTCAAGAGTTTATATAACTCATCAAAAACAGTTAATCATGTGTGTGTGTGTGTGTGTGTGTGTGTGTGTGTGTGTGTGTGTGTGTATGTGCATAAATACATATGCAGTTAATTTCGCAGCTGTGGCTACCTGCACAAAGCCTCCACATGACCAAGGGGGTCACGTTTTTCAGCATGGAGAGGGGGAGAGCTGAGGAGCTCAGGGCAACTGATATCTGCTGGGGAAGGGAGAGTCACTTTTCTTTGGGAGGGGGAATAATCGCTGATGGAATGCCCATGTCATAGTGGCTGTCCACAAACACATATGTGCATCTGGGTAGTACTATTTAGATCCACTGGGTTATTTTATAAAATGACATGAAGTTGGAAGGACAAGAGATATGCTGTGGGGAGGTGGATGGTATGCATATATAAAAATATTTAAATGTTAATCTAAATATCTGGACTTGAGAGATAACAGGAACCAATAAACAAGATTACAATATATCCATACAAAGTAAAACCGGGTGAGTTGTTGCAGGACACAGACCATTACAATAAACAACCAGGGGTCAAAGTTCAATCCCCAAATTCTTAATTTTGTAGACGAATGCTTGAGAACTCAGAAATGCACTAATTACTGTAGAGTACAGGAGTCAAGAAAAAAAATACAAGGAAAAAGAAATGAAAAGCTCATAGGTGATACCTTAAACACAGGGCAGGGCCACTAAACAGCCAGAGTGCTAACTGAGGAAAATGCTGTAAGTGAAGCCTGTGAACACTTGACCTTTTTAGCCTAGCATTTACTACTTTCCTCCACATTTCTGCTTAAACCCCACCTGTGTGGGGAGGGAGTCTTTCTAACTGCCAAACCTGATGGCTGTCCCTTCTATTAAACTTCTACAATATCCAGTTTTCCAATTTTGGAGCACATTTCATAATGGAGGATACATAATGAACAGTGTAATGATTTTTTTTTAAATATCTGATTGTACCATTGTGAACTCAATGACTGCAGGGATCTTGTTCATATTCCAGCACCTACTGCCATCAATAAATAATTCAATATATAATTTTTGAGTGACTAACTGAATAAACCATCTAATTCACTCATTCCCTGGAATGTGATTCTGAAATAAAATCCAGAGTCACCAATCAGAAATGTAGGTAAGGCTGTATATATTTCTGTCACATTTTTTTAGTCTCTCACATCTCTTCGATTTGCAAACTAGGAATGTGGGTGATATTAATGAGTGCCAGTGCCTAGGAAAGAGGCAACCATAGGAACCATGCCAATGTCCATAAGAGTCTCACAGGAAAAGAAAAAGGTTTTCAAGGATCTGGAATTATTGTTATTATTTAATGAATAAATGCTTATTTGCAGGCTTTGTGCTCACTTGCGTTTTAGGGCTGATGAGTTGAATTTATAACCAATGAGATGCTTAGGTCAGTGAAATGGCTCTGAAGTCTCTGTGCCTTCATTGTGTCTCTATTCACATCTGATCCATGTCAACTCTATTACTGACATCTATGCATCTATACATAAATGCCACAGTTTGGACAAGAAAGATTTCAAAAGCGGTTATAAAATCCTCTCTTGCTGATTCTCTGCTTTAGTATTTTATTGCTTTGATGGTAAATGTTGTAACCTAATGAAAGAAAGGATCATGGATGCTAAAGATAGTTCTTTAAAGCAGCTTGGCAGTGTTCCCTAAAGCCAACCAGGAGCAGCACCTGGAAGGACTTAGCTGGTCAGTTAAGGCCCATAAATAAGTTTGTGTTTCCTATAGAATCATTACAAAGATCCTTTCATCTCTGCTGAGAAGCCTTTCCATTTAGTACCTTTTTCTCAATGGAAAGTTAAAATCTATGAATGAAAGGCCATGAATACATGTTTTTAGCTATATCCTCTGCACACTTTTTTATGCTTTATTAAAAACACTACATAGATGATAGTCACACATTACCATAAAAATTTTACTTTGGAAGAATCCATAATTCCAGGTAATTTTTTAATTTTTTATCCCCACTAATGGCAGCTTTCACATGCACAGGAGGGGGAAGCTAACCCATTTCCTCAATGTCATCCAAGACAATCTCTAGAGAATCCAAACCTCAAAGAGTATACAAGGTGAAAGGCGAAATGGGTTCAATATTTTCATATTGGCCCTAGAGAACATGTTCAAGCCATTAAAATAATAACAACATATCCTGTTATCAAACTGAACAAAGCAGGAGAACTTTTAGATTCTCGGAGAATTACTTTTAAAGGTTCTAAGGTGCTAGCAAATCATGTAGATTGTGTAATAATTCACAAAAAGCCAAAATATTAAACTCATTTGGATCTATTAGACAATTTATCACAATTACTTGAAGAGACAGACACACCACACACACACACAAAATACACACACACACACACACACACACACACACACACACACACACACACACTCCAATGATCAGTCCTTCACTGAATGAACTTGTGCTAAGGTCGTCTCAGATATTTCTACAACAGAAGCTTCAATAACCTGTACCAAAGAGATGCTACTTCCAATCACAAGACAGTCTTCTGCCTGGCCTGTCCACCCTGCATTGGATGGAAACTCGGGCACAGGAGCTACAAAGTGTAACTCATAATCATGTTCAGGAAGAATCTCATTAAAACACATATGCTGGCAAGGAGCAGCCCAACACTGTCTCCATCTTGCCACCCTGTGAAGTATGTCCTGTTGATATGACCTCAATGACTTTACAGTATATCTGATCTTTTCTTTTTAGGGTTCTCCTTCATTTAAAACACATTGGATATAAAAATCCACAAAAATCCCTTGATAATTTAATTGGATTCTAGGTGGCATCCTTTGTGCTTTTGGGCCTCCTTGGTGCTTATTTTTGCTGACCAACAACTAACAAGTACAACATTTCTGACGGCCTTGTCATCCAAATTTAGCCCCCCATCAGAACTGTCAGAACGACCTCTCCTCCCTGGGACAAAGCCACTCTGCATCTCCAGCAAAATGAGCTAAAAATGAAGCACAGAGATAGCTGAGTAAGAAATTTTAAACAACTTTTTCTGCTCTGCTTTCAGAGAGATGCTATATTTTCTTTTTCATTTATTGACTACAGAACAAGATGATGTTATCTGGTTTTTCCCCCAGCCCTACTGGCCAGGAAGAACATGTACATATACACATGAATTCTAATCACGTATACTGATTTAAAAGCATGGCTCACTAGATTTGACTACATTATAATTAGAATCATACTAATAATTTTAGCCAAGTAATGTTCAGGACATAATTACCAAAGGTAGTTGAATGCAGGACTGGGGAGATGGCTCAGTGGTTACAAGTGCCTCTTTCTGTCGTGGAGGACCCAAGCTGAGGACCCAACACCCATTTGAGTAGTTCATGACTGTCTGTAATTCAGGGAATCTGAAACATCTGGTCTGTCAGTCTGCCTTGGCAATGGTATTCACATGTACATACAGCCCCCCCACCCCACCACTCCACATAATTAAAAATAAAGCTTGAAAAAATAAAACTAGTAAATAAGTAGTAAAATATAGTGGCTCTGTGAGTGTGTGTGTGTGTCTGTCTGTCTGTCTGTCTGTGTCTGTGTCTGTCTGTCTGTCTCTGTGTGCCTATCTGTCTTGGGGTATGTATGGAGCAGAAATAATAATAGTAAATGAAGAAGGTAGCTTTTGTGTTGATCAGTTTCTGTCACTAAAGCAAATCAACTTGCAAAGAGCAAAGGCTTGTTTGACTCACAAGCTTGGATCCCAGCTCAGAGCTGCTTGGCACCCATGATTTTAGTCCTACCAAGAGAAACACTATGTGCCTGTCACATGTAGCAGAGAAAAACCACTCAGGTCATGGCAGACAGTGAAAAAGAAAGTGGAAGAGGCTGAGGACATCCAATCCTCAAGGAGGCCACCCCTTTCACTATAGACATCTCACCGTGCTTTGCCTCAAGCCTGCCAGTAATGCAACACACTGGGTTCCAAACCTCAGAAGACATTTCCCCAAACCACAGCAGCCTTGGCTACAGAATGCACTCATGTCTTGAAGGCCGTTTGTCTAGTGTATGCTTCTTTCCCAGGTAAGCGATGCTCAGTAGGACACTGCAAGCCTTTCTTGACCCTGACTAAGAGATAACTCAGGGATGGAGCCCCTCCCTCAGCTTTTAACATTGTTTAAGTCTCCAGTCTCTGGCTATGTACATCTGTACCGGGATCATAGCCTATTGATGTGTGTGTGTTCAAATACATGTGCATGTGTGCACGTGGAGACTGGAGGTCAATGTTGGGCATCTTCCTTTATTGATCTCCACTTTATTCTTTGAGACAGAATCTCTTGTTGAGTTTGGAACTCACTGATTCAGCTAGGGTGGCTAGTCAGGGAGCCTCAGGGAATCTCACTATCTCTACCTTTCCGGGTGCATAACATGCCCAGGTTTTTTTTTTTTTTTTTTTTTTTTTTAAACATGGTTACTGGGAATTGAACTCAGGTCCTCATGTTTTACTGAATGAGTCACCCTGCTAACCCAGTCCAGCTTGATTTTTACCTCTCTGACCACTAGCTCCAAATACAACATAATCTACCACAGAGTGGATGATGGATTTGCTCTGTTCATCATCAACTGGAAGCAATGAACGCAGGCCAGCAGGCTTCTTCATTGCCCTGGAGGAAATGTGAAAATAATTGATGGGGCCAAGGAAAATAGAACACTGTCATTTGTTTCTGTGGATCTCAGCCTCTCCATCAACTTCATCTTAGGAACATAACCATGTTTTCCTAATGGTGATAGGGAATGGAGAGGTGCATCCCATGAGTAATTTTACTCATAAATAATTCAGATACCATCCAAATGGGCAAGAATGCATGACTGTACCCTGTGATAAAGGAAGCAGTGGTAGACCATTGGTGATCCCTGGCAATGATAATCTCCATAGTCACCAGCTTTTCTGCTGGTAGTGGGGATAGGGGATTCACTGGAGGTTTGTGAGCTGGGCCATGTCTTATGCAATTTTATATTTTAAGCCAGCTAATGGTTGGAGGCGCTACAGCTGCTAGAGTTCTTATCCCACAAGCATGAAGACCTGAGTTCATTCTCCAAAACCCACATAAGTACTAGGGCAGTGGAGACAAGCAAATCCCAGGTGATCACTGGCAAGCCAGCTGAGTCTACTTGGCAAAATTTAGACTAGTGAGAGACCCTGTGTGAGAAAATAGAAAATGCAGATGATACCAGAGAATGAGAGCTGGAGTTATCCTCTGACCTTCATATATACACATGCATAAGCATTCACATGTATGCATACCTTTGCACAGGTTAACACACACACACACACACACACACACACACACACACACACACACACACACACACGAATGCACGAATTCATGCACACACACACATGCATACACAAAGTCAACCTGTGATGATTTGACAGTAAAGACAGATCTCATGTGTTTATTAAATACTACTACTGGCAGGAGAAAGAGCAAGAACTGCTAAGGGAAAGTCTTAACCTACAAACAAGACGGAGATATTCATACAAACGTAGTTGAGGGTTTCACCACAGATATAAAGACAGGATTTCTGAGAAAGGAGCAAGTGAGAATCCAAGGGGGACACATTAGTATAAAGTGCCTGCCAGATGGCCCCTGAAGTGATTTCCAGATACCTGCTCTGGGAGCTGGAACACAGCAGGTGGAGCACTATGTTTCCAGGTCTCCAAGTTTTAAACACAGATGCAGCATCAGGTAAAGAAGTGATGCCATAGGCACTAAGAGTTTAAGACTGGGGAGGCGGTTCATGGAGCAAAGCATGAGGACTCAAGCTCAATAGTCAGACCCACAGCAAAGAGGAGTGTGGCGGCACTTGTAATCTCAATGTGGGAAAGTTAGAGGCAGGCTGACCCTAGGGCCTCCCTTCCTGCTCAATCTAGCCCACTTGGCCAGCTCTGAGAAAATGAGATTCTGTCTCAAAATAAAATAAATTAAAACAAACACAACAAAACGAAAACAAGGTAGATAGCATCTAAAGAACACTTGGGGTTGTCCCTCAAGCATACAGACATCCATACATACAGTGCATTCCCCCCATACTCTCAACCCCCACCACACACCACACACATATCACACACACAATCACATAACACACACACCACATAGCACATATACACACACAACACACAACACACAACACACACACACACACACACACACACACACACACACACACACACACACGACAGAAAGAAGTTCAGAGTTAACTTGGATCCTTGCTTCACATGTGCATATTAGAATCAAACATTGGTTCAAGTCTTCCCCTGTTGCAAGCCCCCTCCTGCCAAAGAGGAAAGAGCCTCTACTTGGGGAAGTGACCAGTGGCTAGGCAGACAGAAGGAAGAGAGAGATAAACCAAAATAATCTGCAAATTGGATAATCTCCAGACAGAACTCTCTATTGTCACAAACGCTTAGTTTTAAGCTTTCCATTCTCCAGGGACCCATACCCATAACAGAGTCACTTAAAGGCTAACTCAGCCTCCAACTGGCATGTGACAGGCTTTCATTGTTATAAAAAAGACAGAGCTGTTTATGGGAGATTCTTCCAAATCTGAAAATCACCTGAAACACAATTTCCTTGCCTCTGTGTTTGTGCGATGGAAAGAAAAGAGAAAGGACCGTTTACTATTTCAGAGATTGTGCACCATGAGTAGAAAAATAATTTCCATGATTCTTTAAATACCCCAATTAACTAAGTATTTCCATCTGCCCATCGTTTTTTTGCTGCTTCTCCTCTCCCTTTTCATTTTTAAATGTGATAATAGCTGAAAGTCTAACAATGAACAGAAAGTGGAAAAGCTTCAACTACTTTCCCTGGTCCAAGCACAGTAGTCTCAGATACACACTATCACTGACATTAAGACAGTATCAAAAGACACAGGCACTAGCTATAGCAGGACAATATATCATATATCATACCCAACTTCCTGGTTAGGTTAGTGGCTAGGCAGGGTAAGAAATCCTGCCCTCTGTCTACTGAAATGAAAGCTGTGTGCTACCACTGAGTACTTCAAGAGGAGACAGTAATGGAAGCTACTGAACACCAGCACTCTGATGCCTGGAGACACCACGTGATGGAAGACACCCACATGCACATACATGTGGTGGAATAGTTAAGTGACATCATCTGTGAGTGAGAAACAAAGAGAAGAAAACAGTCTCCCAAAGTGAGATATGGTATTCCCTACGGATTCAGAGAGAAGAAAATCATATACATGAGTGCCCAGAAAAGAGAGAAATCACCATCATTGGTCAATGAAAAGACAAGTCTTCATAGAAGGGACAGATGAACCGAATTTCTTCTGACTGGAAGACATGCCCACATATTCATGGCCCAAGGACACGTCCAACCTGGAAGGACTCGGGATTTAAAATGATGGTGCACAGAGTGGTGACTGTGTCAGAGAAGCATAAATGGATCTACAAGTTAAAGGGAACATGATGACCGTGGTGTGATGATTATATGCTGCCATCTATTTGAGGGGTGGAGTGTGCTTCCAATGTCTTCTACTCAAATTGCCTGGGAAAGACTTGTCTGCGCAACAGAGAACAACTTGGGGACAGCTGTGATGGTAGCAGCAACTAACATGCTAAAGAAATTTGAAGAAATTCCTTACACACAGCATGTTCAATGGGACTTGGAGAATGGAGAAACTGAATCAAGGCGGTTTTAGAAAGCCATGTCCAGGAAATTAGTCAAATGGTATCTCTGTAACTGGAGGCTTTTCTGAATCCCACCCAGTCCCGCCCACAGGCACTTATAAAACCATCACTCAGAAGCTTATATCAATTACAAACTGTTTGGCCTATTGCTCAGGCCCATTACTAACTAGCTCTTATAACTTAAATTAACCCATTTCTACTAACCTATGGCTTGCCATGTGTCTCGTGGCTTTACCTGTCTTCTAATACATCTTGCTCCTTGGGCAGCTGACTGGCATCTCTCTCAACCCTGCCCTTCTTTCTCCCTGCATTCAGTTTGGCTTTCCTGCCTAGCTATATTCTCCCCTGCCATAGGTCAAAGCAGCTTTATTTGTCCACCAATAAAAGCAACACATATTCACAGCATACAGAAAGGACATCCTATATCATGTCTCCATGAAAGGGATGGGGAATTCATACAGAAGCCTACTTAAAGGAAGGATACTACTTCCGGGGGGGGGGGGGGATGACCATACAGTCTTGTTCTGAGTGAGGAGCTATGTTGGTAATCACCAAGGACCACAGGAATAATGGGGGAGTAAGCCAGAGACTTGCCACAATTTCAAGTCACACATATACATCTTGATTTCCGTAACAGTATGTGTCATATTGTTTTCCTTTTTTTCGTCCTGTGAATTCTCTAGCGATCGGAGTCCGTATGTGAACACATATTCTATTTTGGCAGTCACCTCTGTGGTGTTGGCTAACATCAGATGGGTTTATCTGTTGAATTACTCACCTACAGAAAGACACAGTGGGGGCAGCCTCCATCAAACCTTCTTATATTTTTCCCTTCAAGACCCCCGTCTACACAATGAGACATCAAATGCAACCTTCACGGGGATAAACAAAAAGAAAATGTGTCTCAGGACACAGTCTAAACTTTGCTATAAGAAAAAAAGATAACATTATGTTTGACTGAAAAAAAAAAGGTCCTGTGTGTTTCAACACCAAACACATGGAAAAACAAACACTTATGAAATAAGTAAAATTACTGCATTTGGAAAGTAATGAGAATAAGTAAATGTTAAAATGTTATAGCTTTAAAGGAAGGGAAATAAATATCTGTGTGTGTGTGTGTGTGTGTGTGTGTGTGTGTGTGTGTGTGAAGTGCATGTGTATGCAGTATGTATGTGAATTTGTGTGTGTAGTATAACAATGTGTGTGTGTGTGTAGTGTGACAATGTGTGTATTTGTGTGTGTAATGTAACAGTATACAAGTGACGATGTGTGTGTGTGTGTGTGTGTGTAATTCAGGTGTGGACATTCAGCTATCTTCCTTTATCAATCCCCACCTTATATTTTGATAGGTTTTTCACTGAGCCTGTAGTTCACCTGTGGGCTCGGAGAGCGAGTAAGTAAGCCCCAGGGGTTCACATTTCTGAGGTTACAAGTGAATGTCTGTCCTGCCTTTTATTACATGGGTTCTGGGGAGCATAACTTGGGTCCTCGCACTTCCACAGCAGGTACTGCACCAAGTGAGATATATCACCAGCCAAAAAATAAAAATAAAGAGGAATATTCTGATTTACATTCTTCACCACAGAAAACACTTACCCTCAACAATAGTATTTGCCTTGACTATTCCATTGTGGAACATAGCGAGATCAACAACATGTCTAGTAGACTTCACAGTCAATCAAGGCAAGTTCAAGGCCACCCAGGATGCCTCATGATCTTCAGATCAGCCTTGGCCACACAGAGAGATCTTCTTTCAATTAAGTAAATATGTATCTCAAAAGGTAGAAAAATGCTGTTCTGCACATATACAAATACAAATATTAACTGCAGCCAAAGTATTTCAAAGGAAGTAGTTTTATATCTACATCATTTCTTTACATGCTTGTCTGAACAGAGTCTCTAATGTCTCTAATTTTCTTTCAATCTAAAAGTTCCTTCCCAGGATCACTGTCCTGATGAATAATACACTTGTATCCCAGTGGAATATAAACATCTTTAATAGTGACCTTAACTTTAAAAGTTTCTTGAAAGGCTGGGCCATGGTGGCGCACACCTTTAATCCCAGCACTCAGAGGCAGATCCAGATGAATCTCTGTGAGTTCAAGGCCAGCCTGGTCTACAGAGCGAGATCCAGGACAGGCACCAAAACTACACAGAGAAACCCTGTCTCAAAAAACAAACAAAAAAAAGTTTCTTGAAAGCTCCAGAAATAATGAATCACAAATCAGCACTAATTATTTTGTGTACCAATTAGTTAATTTTCTGACATGACTTTTGGAAAAAAATATAAATACAAATGACTTCACATTTTACAGAACAAATTGGTTAGAAATTTTACAATAGGCTAAAATGATTAAACTTTAAATACATCCCCAAAAGAAATATATTAAATATATTAAATTCTATAATAACTTGGGGGCTGGAGAGATTGCACATTAGTTAAGAGCACTTGCTATTCTAGCAGAAAGCCCCAGTGCAATTCCCAGCACCCACATGAAGCAGCTTGCCATAGCCTGTAATTCCAGCTCCAGGGCATCTGACACTCTCTCTGGCCTCCACAGGCACCTGCACATATGTGACACACATTCACGCAGGCACGCAGAAATACACATCAAAATAAACCTGCAAAACCAAAATTAAAGAACAACAGATGCATGCCTACTTGTTAATTGCTGCATTACAGTTATTTGTATGTACATGCTGCTAAATTATCTATTCTTTTCAAATCTCCACCGTCCCTAGAATACGTGCAATTACTGTGTACCTTCATGCACAGAGGTATGCGCTTCCTACATTTTCTAGAAATATAAAAATTCTGAGGGTCTACAAAATCATTTGGTAATAATTTGTTTATGCAATGATAAAGGCACAGGGCTATCCATGTTTAAGTGTAAAACAATGGAAGACATAAATTTATTTTTACTGGAAATAAGAGAGCGTTCCACTGCTCTGCACAATCCATTAACGACTATACCTAAACACAGTCTTTATAATGTTATGTTTCTCATTTCATGAATTTTTATAGCTAATGTGTTTCCAGCCAAGAATAATGTGGTGATTAGAAGACACTTCAATAAGAATATGTGTCCGTGCAGTAAGTGTGGAAGTTAATGAATTTCTCTGTGACTAGAAAACAATTATTGATCACCAATTTTTGGAAAGCTTTAAATCAATTCTCATGTCATTTGCTATGCAAAAAAAAAGGTTCAGAAACAGGATTCAAGAGGAGTTAGATAAAAGATTTTGAAACTAATAAGATATTGATTTTTCAAAGTTAGTATGCTAATTTGTAGCTCTAATAGCCCCTAATTTAATTAGACTAATGCCTTTTGTGTGAACTGGGCTTACAAAGAAAAGCTGCCTGACAAGCCACCTGAATTTTGAACTGGTGTGTGTTCTAAGTGGAATAACTAACATACTTCTAGCTTAGAATGCGCAGTTTATAGCACAAGTGAACTATCGCAAGTCTGGAGGAATCACCAGGTTTCACCCTGGGCTCTTCCTCATCTCTTGTTTTAGGTCAGTGAAAGCAATGAGGAACAGGTTCAAATTTTCAATTAGACTCACCATGTAGCTTCATACAATCACCACTGAGATACGGAAGCCTAAGCAAACCCTTGATTTCTATGATACTGATGAAAGATAGATAGGTGATATGAGGTAGTAAAGGGGGACTGGGAGTTGACTACACAAAAGACTATTATAATAAAATAGAAATCCTTCAGCAATATATTTAAGAAATGTATCAGGAATTTTTCCACCAACCAAGGATTTTCTGTGATAACCACTAGGCAGCCATCACCATATAGCTGAGCTCATCCTTTATTTCCTAGTTAAGAACTCATTAGAGAACAATATTGAGCTGGAGAGAGAGGTTGGCAAAGAGACAGGAGTTAGAGACAGAGTCTATGAATGGAAAGATTACTCCACGAGTAAGGACTGATATTAAGACATTGCCAAGTAACAGATATGAGATTGCGAACCCTGCCATCCTCTTGTGGTCATTGCTGCAGACTGCAATGCCTCCTCACACAAGGCTCTCCTAGACGCTACTGCCCCACAGTGACGGGGGCAAGAACTGCCAAGTTCTTCCTTTCTCCTACCTCATTTCTCCCCTCCTGGAGCAGATCTTCACCTTATTTTCACTGTTCCTTCATCTTCTTTCCCTAACTCAAGTAATTCTACCTCAAGAATTAGCTTTAGGGTTTATTCACATACTTAATTACCCCCTTCTCTCTTTTAAAAGGTGAACTTTTTTACGTTATGTGTAGCCATGCATGTCTACCTGTGGGTTTGTGGATATGCATATGGTGCCTGTGGAGGCCAGAAGAGAGTGTTAGACCCCCTGAAGCTGGAGTTAGGGCAGCTATGTTCCACCTGATGTGGGTGCTGGGAACTAACCCGGGTCCTCTGCAAGAGTCACAAGTGCTCTTAACCACTGAACCATCTCTCCAGTCCCTACTATCGCTTTTCACTACCTATAATTCTTGCAACTTTTAGTAAATGTGCTTAATGAACAGCAATTTTGTCTCATGCTTACCTACAGTGATCCACATGGAATATATGTATATCGGAACCACATAAACTGACCATATGGCTTAAATTCAGGCAATTAAATTACAGCAGAAGCCTAAAATGAGATATATCCATATGTATCTTTTGATTTACAGTAGGCTTATGTCCTAATAAAAACAGTTTTAGGTCAGAAAGGTCATGAGTTGAAAATTCATTTAATATACCCCATCTACCAAGCTTTTTATCCTAGTGACAGTGAACTGAAGAGTGTTGGTTTACTGTCTCCTGTCTCACAGCCTTGGGATTATCTATTCATAGGCAGGCTGACCCAAGAAAAGATTAAAGTTCAAAGTTTCAAGTTAGGTTTTCACTACATGCTTTCAGACCATCCTAAATTCTGAAAGTTGTCTGTAAGTCGAGCAGTCACATGAAAGGACTTGGTGCATGTCAAGAAAAAAGTAACCCACAAGTGTTCCTGAACAGAATCAGAACCAGAATTATCTGGACTGGGCTTTTTTGGAACTCTGATCACAGGGCTGGAGATGAGTGGCTCAGGATTAGTGGCTCTTACAGAGGAGCAGGGTTCAGTTCCCACCACATCAGGAAGCTCAGAGCCATCTGCAACACTGGCTCCAGAGGGATCCAATGCCCTCTTGTGGCCTCTAAGGGCATGTACACAACGTACCCCAAGCAACAGACACTCATACAGACATAAGCAAGCACATACACATATACATACAGACATACATATATATATATATATACATATACATACACACAATTAAAATTAAATGAAAACTTAAAAGGAAAGTTGGATCTAGTAAGTTTTTCATGAGTGATAATTCAAAAATATCCAAATATTAACTTTCCACATTCATTTCTTGTTTTCTTATTGAAAATAGATTCTTCTATCATTCAGCACATCCTGACCACAGTTTCCCCTCCCCCACTAGTCCTAGTCTCTCAATCCCCCTCCTGTTCCCTTTCAGAAAGGAGCAGGCCTCCAAGAGACAACAACCAAACATGACAAAACAAGAGACAATAAGACAAGACAAAAGCCTTCATATGGAAGCTGGACAAGGTAACCCAAAAGGAGGAAAGGGGCCCCAATCTCTACAACTGTTTCCTTCTACTAAAACTTCTCTGTGTGTGTCATGTGTGAAGCACTTGGGCAATAAAAGTTCAGTGTTTTCATTCCTAGCATGGAACATTTCCTGGGTTATATAGATTTTTTTCCCTGGCCAATGTTTAACTAAAAAGCATTTGCAGTATTGTTCCTAGAAGGAAGACACTGCCCTACATCATATATGACTAGAAAAAACCACGGGGATATGGAGAACAAATGTCCTCTATCTTCCTACAGCATAGAGGCATGCCACAGTAGTTCTGTTTCCAAGAATATGCCTTTGCAGCATGTGGGAAGAACACAGGAAGTACAGCTATATGATTAGCATAATCTCAAGGCTGAAGCAGGACCCTCAACCACAGAGAGGACAAGCAATCTTACAACAGAAAATAGTGCTGACTTGAAACCAAATTTAGGTTTCAGTTCTTAATCCACTGTAGTAAGTACATATTTATCCTTAGCCATACTGCTCAATTTTCTGAGCATTGATGTCCTCATCTGCAAAATGTGGCTAGTTAGGCTTGTATTTGAACACAGTACCAATATTTGCAGAATGTTTACGTGCATAAATATACATATTCACACATATGCATATGTTTCCCTTCCAATTCTCTAGTCCTTGATATAATCACAACTTCTTTCTGAATTCTGGCTTTGTCTCTCATACTTGTGATCTGGGAAGTTCTAATAATAGTTGGCAGGCAGTGTGTGTTGAGGGGAGGCTTGTAGCATATGTGAATGTGGGTTTGGGTGTGGAGGTACACACCCAAGTGTATGTTTATGCATTTAGAAGCCAGAGGTTGGAGACTGATTTAACCCTCATCTTATATTTTTTTTATTATGCACATATACATGTGCCCTGACACATGCGTGATGTTCAGAGGACAATACCTCCTTCCACCGTGTGGGTTCTACAGATGGAACTCAGATCATCTGGCTTGGCAGCATTGGGCCATCTTGCCAACCTTCCACCTTATTTTTTGAGACAGCATCTTTCATTGATTCTGAAGCACCCTGATTAGCTAGACTACCTGGTCAATGAACTCCATAGATTCTCCTACCTCTTCCCTCACCCCTAGGACTGGGACTATAGACACAGTCTACCATGCCCAACTTTTACGTAGGTTTTGGTGATCAAACTCAAGTTTTTTTTTTTTTTTTTTTTTTTTTTTTTGGTTTTTCGAGACAGGGTTTCTCTGTGTAGGTTTGCGCCTTTCCTGGATCTCGCTCTGTAGACCAGGCTGGCCTCGAACTCACAGAGATCCGCCTGCCTCTGCCTCCCGAGTGCTAGGATTAAAGGCGTGCGCCACCACCGCCCGGCTCAAGTTTTTATAATTACCAAATAAGCACTTTGCCAAAAAACATCATCTCATTAGCTGCGGTCTTACATTGCTATGATCTTGTGAAAAAGATACCTTTTCCTAACCAACCAGACAGAAATCTGAGAAGGCAATCTTAATGGCCAACACTGAGATAAATAGTCATTGTGAATGAATGGTTTCCATGAATACTGCTGCTGGGAGCTAGGCTGTCTTCCAGAACAGAAAGAGAAGAGATGGGGACAACTATAAAACCTTGCCAACATCTTGGACTCCCCACTATCAGGGGTTAATATATCCTTATATTTGTTTAAAGATGTAAATAATTACTTGTCCCTCAAATACATCTATCAGCTTAGAGAACTGCAGTCACAGTAGCTGAGCACCACTTACAGATTCAACTTCTCACCACTATGCCTTTCCATCACTTACAGCCTCAAGAATCAACAGGGGCTTTTCTAGCCTGTCATGAAGACATCAAAGCACTGCCACTTAGCCTTGTAGTTTCTTCAGTGTCTGCCCCCACCCTTATCTGGCTACCCTTATCAGCTACTATTCCTTAAGATGGATGTTCCTTTTAGGATACTCGAAATTGCCTGACCCTGGCACATTCTCTGCCGTGACTCTGATTATGCTAATCTCATTACCTCAAATAGTCTACCCTCTCCATGAAATCCAATAATTCCACATAGTCAAATGTTTCAACTGTTCTATTTTCACATGCAACTTTGACTGATCTCTCCCTTCTTTGAATTCTTAGAGCATCCATGTAGACTCTGTTGCATGCTAATTTATGATTCCTTCTTGGGTCTGCCCATCTCTCTGTTTAGATTACAAATGCTCCAATGCACAGACATATCTTAGAGAGATCTTTCTCATGGTGTCAGGCCTAGTTCAGGATCAACAGTAAATACTCTGTGTTCATGCCCTTTGCAGACCAAGGCTCTCCTGCTTTTGTATCCTAAATAGTTAAAGAGTAGGAAAAAAATTGTTCTGTGATTAAACTCATATGTCTCATTTCTCTGCAGCTGTCATGAAAATGTTATGTTTCTAATTCAACATTTAAGTCCAGTTCCGCTACTGGGTAAAGGTCATCTTTGTATAGTCATATGACAGGGTTCAGAACTGGAAATGCACACTAGTTTGCAACAGCTACAAGGCCTACACTGTTCCATGAGCAGACCTGGGGCTATGGTTGGAAAACAGGTCAGCTATCTGCTAGTGTAGACACCAGTGACATGTCCTACAGATGTCTGACATCCTTAACTGTCAAACCTTAAGTAGCCAATACAGATTTCCATCAAACTAATAAGTATGCACACTATTTCTCCAGGTCCTAACTGACCTGGTGTCAGTAGCAGCCAGTGTGACAAGTGCTGAAAGCGTCCCAGTGCAACGGCTTCCTGGCTGTAATTTAATTCCTTTCCATTTGTGAATTCCAAGAACCTAAAACTTAGTAAGAATCCCACACTGATCCTTTATGCCTTGAAGAAAATACACCAGGCCAATGGCTTCCCAACCAAACAAGACATTACTTTACTAGTATTGATACATTTAAGTAGAAAGCTTCAGACATGGGAAGTCATAGCAGACCATGACGGGATGGGAACAAGTGCTGATTTTGAGTGATAAGTGTTTTAAAACTAAACTGAGTCAAGTAAAGTGGCCATCTGTTTTGTAAACTGAAATGATTAATTTCCAGGAAGTCTTCTGACGGGGCACTATTCTTGGCAGAACATTAATTCCTAAGGAACCGAACAAACAGGCCCTCCTGCTCATTTCATAAAGGATAACTACATTTCCCAGTTATCCATCTGGGCCCTTTTCATTTCAGTGGTTTAATTAAAACTCAATGGCATTATCAATCTGTTACATTTTTCATGTTGATGGTTATTACGTTTACAGTACAGCAGGGTTCAAGTTAAAGCAAGAAGATGATAAATCTCACCCCTAGATTTCATTTTCTGTTTCTCTAGTAACTAATATTCTGCTGGGTTGTTTTTTTTTTTTTTTTAAGCTCACTCACATTCATAGAACAATTTCATGATTTTGTGATTAAAATAAAGGGAGAGAAGACAGTATCTTGAATTTTCAATGTATCTTTTCCATTTTGCATATTTTATATTTTATCACACTTCTGTCAACCCACTGTATAAATATATTTGAGTTAGGCTCTTCAAAATTTGTAATAAACTTTTTATGACTTTTTCTATTAAAGTGTCTGCTTTTCTTCCTGTGTGTATCTCTTAATGTTATACTTCTTTAAATCAAATAAGAAGTATATTGATCAATTCTGAACCCTAGGTGTTTAAATTTATGTGTAAAAAAAGTGCTTATTGTCTATACCAATCTTGAACCCAAAAGAAATAATCACTTTTCATACTGAGAATGTCTCTTCAACAATAGCCCATTAAAGTCTTCTCTTTTGAAGCAGACCAGGGATGCGGTCACCTATTAGAAAATGGTTGATGGGAGTGTAAACATCTAAACATGGACATGCTGTGTTTCACTAAATATGCTTTTAAGAGTACTGAAAATCATAAGCCTATAAGAAAATCTGTAAGAATATCAGCTCCAGGCTGACAGTGGACAAACTGATTGCTCCCCTTCCCCTAACTTCCAGAGAGAAAGGGGCCCTCATGGTAAGTGTGGATAGCCCTAGTGTGTCTTATTACAGAACCAAGGACTTTAGCTTGGTGGCCCAGAAATAGCTTGCAAATAATATATCAAAAACTAAAATGGACAATCTTCATCCCTGTCATCACTCAGCCCTCCTAAGCACTAGCTGTCATCCAGCTCTCTTCCCGCCATCCATACTTACTATGTACCATCTACTTGTTTCAACTAAAGTGGAGTTTGTTCTCCAGAGTAAAAAATAGCTTTTGTTCAAGCCAAGCTTTCTCAAAAGGAAATACCCATTGCTCAGGAATACTGACTAAATGTCCTACAGCTTGACAAAGTCAAGCCCTTTTCCAAATACACCAATGACCTTATCTGTTGCACACTGAACATGAGCTCTATCCTGGGAGCCAATTATTTAATAAGGATTCCACAACATTATTTAAATGTCAAAAGAGACATGCTATAGTAGGGCAGAGGCAGAAGATAAAAAGTGTTTTTAGCTTCTAGAATTCAACTTGCCCAACGCTGAAGTTATTTCTTGTCTACCTAGCAAAGAAAAAGATAATTCTCCATTATGTCAGCAGACCTAGGTGTCTGTCTGAGGCATGCCTCTTCTAACCAAGTGTTCCTGCATGAAGTGGAAAATCCAGGAAGGACATGCCTGGCAAGGGGGTTTTATCTGTAAACTAAAGTTAATTATGACGAAACAAAAGAGAAAGTCACAAGAAGGGGGTGGGTGAAAGAAGACTGAGAACTGGGAGAAGGAAGGCATGAAACAATGATAAGGAAAGAAAGAGATTCACACTGTAGCTATAGAATCTGGGCAGCTCTGTAGTCAAGTGGAATAGAACAGAGAACCGAGAAATGAGCTCCCATGTGCATGGCAAAACAATTTTTACCAAGTTGTAAAAGCTGTAATAAATAATAAACAAAATTAGCATATGGTCCCTACTTCAAATTATGTATCTAAAAGAATTCAGAAGCAGTCCAGAACCATATTCAGTACAATATTATTAAAAATAGAGCAAAGATAGGAGGAAAGAAAGTTTGCAGTTGATGAATGGATACAGAAAATATGATTATATACGTATATAAAATATATGCAGCATCACTGACCTGAGCACTTTATGGTGAGATAATGTATGTCTGTGATGACTAATCCTGATTGTCCACTGATGGTGTTTAGTATTACCTAAAAGACAAATCTCTGGGCAAACCTGTGAGACAGTATCTGAATTAGACTAATCAAGGTAGGAAGACCCACTTATTGTGGGTAGCACAACTCCATGTACTGTGGTCTGGGAGTTAATGAAAAGGAGAAAGTGAGGTGTATCCAGAACTCAGCTCTCTCTGCTTCCTGGCTGCAGATCAATGTGAGCAGCTGCCTCAAGAAACAGCCACCATGTCTTCCCTACCGTGAAGGACTGGATCCTCAGATGGAGGGACAGAATAAATCCTTCCCTCCTCAAGCTGTTTTAGTCAGTGTGTTCTTCTCATAACAATGGTATAAATAACCAGAACAATCTCCCGCAGATGCTACTGAATACCTCTGGACTCTGGCATAACAATAAGACTGTGAAAGTGGCTCCATCCTTTTAACTGAAAGTGCTGGCTATTGTCAGCTATTAGCCATGAACGCTTTTATTTTCTTATCATGTGTGAGGTTTTCTTTTAGAAAGCCATAACATTTTGTCAAAATCATCTAAAACAAGAGTTCATGAATCAAGTTTTACAAGGAGGATCCATGTCTCACAGTGATAGCTCAGTTTCCCTGGGAGCTGAAGAAAATACGGAGACATGCTAAAGTTTGCAGAGTCAGTTTCTGGACGGTCAGTCAAGGAGACAATTGATGCATGGTGCTATATTAGGGTCAACTAACTGAATGATCCCTCTAAAATACCGTGACTTTGTTAAGCCCCTCCCAAGCTCCTCTTACATCACCATAAACTAAGGAATGAGTATATAGTTCACGGGCTCAGTAGAATCTACTTAGGAGATATAGGAAGCTATCACAATATACAAATCGAACAAAATGGGTCATAACATACATGGTATGATATAATTGAAACAAATTTAATGTCGTGGCTGTAACAGCCATCGATACTGAGTCCTCAGGGTGGGTCTAGTGGTCAAGTGAGAATTAGGTCAAAATCAGTGCTGGACACAGTCACCTTGAAGTGCTGGTTCTTACCAACCAGGAGGGAAGGCAAATACTTAGTTGAGAACCAAGCGGCCAGAGAGTGAGTGGGAAATAAGACAGTATTGCAGAGAGTGGTGAACGGTTTGTATTCGTTTGCTAATGTACAGCAAAGCAGATCTGAAATTAGAAAGTCAAAGAGAAACCAATGCTTAATACACCAAAGCCACCCCTCACTCCATTCTCGCCAAGATCTTCACGGCTCAGGGAGGTTCTAAGGAAATCAGATCCCTCGTGTGGAGGGATGACCAATCAGCAAGGTAACAGGGGGAAAGGCCTCTGAATTCCCACCATCTAGAGTCAAGGTGGGATTTGCTTATGATTCTTCTATCATTCAAACTACAGGTTCTGTTTTGATTCAAATGACTGTCTACAAAAACAAAACCTCTATATTCCACCATCTAAAGTTTCTTCCATAGACCTGCTAATTCGTTCTACAACTAAAGAAAATGGTAGGAATTTTTAAAGTCTCAAAAATCAAGGAAATGCTGACTACAAATCACCACCCAGTCCTTGAGACAGCCGAGTTCACAGTAACACATGGAATGCATGGTAAACTGCCCACCTTTCTCACAAACTACTTTTCACCTTCCTCAGCTTAGCTCCTATTACCCTTTTGTGATCATGCTAATAATAGATTAATTAAATAATTAAAACTAGATATATTTAACTATAGATAAAAGCAGCCTCGAATATAAACATAATAAGGATGCTGCCTGTGGTGCTATTTGTGGGTCCCCAGAGGGACAGCTGCTCTGAACATCCATTGAGACAGACCTACCTGAGAGGGTCATAGATTCTGATCTTTTAGTTAAGGTCTTACATGTTTACAATAAAACTATGGAGGGTAAATATTCCTATGAAAAGCAACTGATATTATAAAGTCACTATTACACTTTTACCTAAATAAATCTGTTCTCCTATATAACAAACTGCAAAACGGTAAGAAGTGTGATCAAGAAGGCAAGGGAAATACTATTAGAAGGAAAATTTCCAAATTGTATATTGTCCAAGGCTACTTCTAATTACCAGGAAATAATCAGGAATACATTTTGGCAGAAGAAAAAATTGCAGTCCTTGGCATTGCTTTCCAGGTACTGGCTGCTTTGTGGTTGTTTTATGTGTGTGCCATCTTTACTCCAGAGCTTGGAGAGAGTAAAAAGGACTAAAGCGATTGAATTACCCATTATTTACTATCACTGTCTTAAACTGCATGCATTTTAAAGTAATTCATCACTGGAAAGTGTTTTTGCTCTAGGGCTTGGGAGGCACCAGTAGAAGGAACTAGAACTGAGTCCATTCTTAAACAGTTAAATAAATGGTGAGTGTGTACTGAGGAATATTTGGGGTGTAACTGCCTCCACAAGAGACTGTCAAGTCTTCCCAGCTCTGCTATACTGAATTCATGCTCCAAGGTCACTCAGGAGAAGCAGAATCTGTCTGTTTTATTCACTGAGTCATATGACCAGTATAGTAAAGAAAGCTAGCACACTGAAATATTACTGTCCTTTGAAGTCTAGCAAGGAGAAATAAAACATATTAAATAGATAACAGATATATACATACATACATACGATATGCACATACATGAGAAAAGATGAATGATACATCTACATAGAGAGATATCTGATAAACAAGAAAGATAATGAAGCTAAGCAGATGGATTATAAATGCTAGCTAGATGGTAGAAAGATAAGTGATAGGCAGAGATAGGCAGGTAGCTAGACAGACCAAGACAAGCAAGCCCATTTAACATTGCCCTTCTGGGAAACCACGGAAGCTGCCAGGTTCCTCCCCACCACAGGAAGCATTCTTGTCTCTACAGCACCAACTGAAAACTGCTTAGAGAAGCACCAATGCTCTGCTTGTCCTGATGCCATCTTTCCTGCAGGGAGAGCAAGTTAGAAGTCCTTTGGGCACGGGGCCTATAACTGTCTATCTTCAGGTCACCAGCCACGGTGCACCCTAATGTCTCCATTTATACATGTTTGGACAAAAAGCAAAGGATGGGCTCAGGGGACAGGTCTCATCTAGACAAGCACAGCAACAGACAGAAGGCAGCAACTATATTTGGCAAGGTGATTCAGAGAGAGGAAAGGGAAGATGGATTGAGTTCCTCTGTACTTTTCCATTTCGACTCCCTGAAACCAGAGTGGGGAAGGTGACAAGGAGAGACAATCAGGTGTGGATCCTTTCCTAAAAATAGGATGATGTGGTGGAAGGCAAAGCTTCGTCTTCCAGGAGTCCTGGGGACGTGTGCTCTGGCTCATAATCTGTGGCATGCAGAGTGTCAGGTTTGTTTCTAGACCCAAAGTTCTTCACATATAAGCCAAAGAGATTATGTAAGAATAATCTCTACAGAGTTAGGGAGATGGCTCACTTGGCAGAATGCTTGCATTGCAAAGCAGGAGTGACAGACACATCAGGTATCATTTCTAAAAGCCATTCACAGTGACATACACTTTTAATCCAATTGTTGGAGAGACAGAGGCAGGACGATCCTCAGGGAGGCTAGGTAGCTTAACCCATTTGGTCTGTTCCAGGCCAAAAAGAGACACTATCTAAAAAAAGTGAACAGTACCTGAGGACACGGACACAGACACACACACACACACACACACACACACACACACACACACACACACACACACTGTTGACCTTTGGCCTCGACACACATAAACATACCACCACATAAATTAATAATAATAATAATGATCTCTGTAGCCTGTCTCATGTGCTTCCTGCCTAAACCCACAACCACATGCATATATAAACAAACTAAATTCACAAGTGATAAAACAAATAATCAGAGCACGAATGTTTCTGAATCCATGAAAAAAAAATCCTGTTTACAGATTCAAATTTGTTCAGATTGTAACTATTCTTGGCGTTCTGGAACTGCAGGTAATATTCTAGAAGTATGTTCCATCTAATCCTAAGCCATTATATTCCAGTTAAAGAATGTTAAGCTTTTAGATATTGTACTTGGGACTTTATGCCAAAGAAAAGAAATCGCTAACAGTGCATTTGAATTTTTATAACTCGAATGACGTCAGCTCACCAGATAGACTATTTCCTTTAGAAAATGAAGAGTCCTCTATGGTGACAGAAGAGACACAGATGGTGGGCCAACTCTTACTTATGGCTCGGGTTACTTAGGCACTGCCCCTTAAATAATTTAGAGGATGTGATCATACACAGGTCTCATCTGTGGGAGCAGGGAGAAGTGAAACCAAATATGTCCCAATCTGTGGGCTAATCACTGTTCAATAGCTGAGATGGAGAAGAGAGTCCATTAGGCCAGCCAGAGGCTAGAGTCTCATGCCACTTACGTGCTGAACAGATGCTTGCTCTTTTCTGGTTAAAGTGCCTAGTCGACCCCCACCAACCTCAACCCACAGCTGAAGCTCAATACATGTAAGCTGATGCACTGATTCAATTAGACAAGAGTGTTGTATGAGTCCACAGATGACCCCGGCTGCCATCAGCCCCTTCCATTCCTGCTCAACGAACTCAGCAAAAAAGGCTCTTTCAGTCCACTAAACAATAGCTGCAAATACTAACACAGTGGGAATATACTTCCACTTTATACAGGAGCTAGGGGGATAGGACAAAGTAAGAAGTGATAGCATTATTACTCTCAAGGGAAGATCTTAAGCAAATTTGAGAAAGGAAGGGGTTGTCTCGTGCTAGAAAGTTTGACACGGGGAATTTCAGTATTTATAAAAATCACAGCATGGTTAAAAAATGCCCCTGTAAAAAACTCTGAATATCAAAACCTAAACTCCCATATAAAAATGCAAAAAACTAGTATCCAACTCATGTCAGGTCTCTGGATATATTTCTGCAAACTATTTTTTAAACGCTCATAACAACACTGTCTCTGCCACAGGTTGGGTAACTCTAGTTGCCAGGTTTATAGATGGGGACCTTAGGGTCCACCCACAAGGATGCAATGTCATGACCGAAAAGTAAGGATGTTAACAAAAGAAGTCCTAGACACTACTGGGAGGTGTGTGAACTAGTACAGCCATGATGGAAATCGGTACGGTGGCGCCTCACAAAACTAGCACCAGATCTCCATGTGACCCAGCTACAGCACTTCTAGGTATGGAACCAAGGGACTTAAGTCAACACATCACAGAAATCCTTGGCTGTCTGTGCTTTTTTAGTGCTCTGCATAACTAAGTTGTAGAGCCAACCCAAGTATTGATCAACAAAGGAATGAATAGAAAGCATGGATTACATACACACAATGGAATTTTTCTGCCATAGAATACTGATGTTACGTTGTTGGTAGGAAAGTGGGTATAATTGGAAATAATCATTCTGGGGAAATCAAGTCACTCTGTAGCAAAATTTACACCAAAAACAATTAAGAAACTATTGGGAAAAGTGGGGATGATCAGGAACCCCTGAGTTTGATCTCCAGTGTTTTATAAACCTGGGGTGGTACCACATGTCTGAAATTCCAGCACTTAGGATGTACAGATAGGAGAATCAGAAGTTCAATGTCATTCTCTGCTATATAGACTAATACATGAGACCCTATCTCAAAGAAAAAAAACTGGTTGTGTAATCTTGAAATCATTTAAAAACATAATCTAATTACATGTACTTAGTACTAGATACCTAGAAATATAGATAAGGTTAAGAAAAATGTAGCCATATTTAATATTAGATCTTTTTATAACCATCAAAAAATTGAGCACTTCTTGTAAGGCCTTGTGTTTTGACTCAGATTCAAGAGCTGGGGTAGGTTGGAGACTGATCTGTGCCACTGCTTGGCCAGGTAGCTAACCTCTCTGTGGTTCAGTAAAATCAAAATACTGACAGTGGCAACTCCTCCACAGTGCATGTGAAGAAAAGAGTTATGCAGAAGACTCTAAATAGTATCTGTAATAGTGCCTGCCTGATAAGAAAAACAGCAAATGTTAGCAGCAGCCATGTCTGGCTATTACCCAGGTGAAATCTCACGGGTCTTGAAAGAACAAAAAAAAAAAAAAGACTGGATGGGCTAGCTAATCTCCCAGATCTTGAAACAAGATTTTGTAATAAAGTTTCTAAAAACTCTCTGATACTTATATCACCTCCTGCTGCCACAGGAGACAGCATTATTGGAGCACATTTGCACCTGACACTGGAAGGTAGCAACAGGTTCTCTTGGCTGAACCTTCTGGTCATTTCCACACTATGAAAAAAGTAACCATTTCACCTTCCTTTGGAAAAGATTATTTTAAGTCCCTTAACCTATTTTTGAGCACAATGTGGTTCTCCTATGAATGTCTTTTTCTGTGTCAAAAGGGCTTGGAAAAGATCAGTGCATATTCTGTCCATTGGCAATAAAATTTTAAAATAAAACTAACCTATGTTTGGGGCATTTCATTAGCCACACAGTCCAAATCTCACCTTAGATAACACAGTAACCTCATTTGAAATTCTTCTAGCAAATAACGCAACTATACCTTGAATTGTTCTATCCCAAAAATGACATTTGGAAATTTTCCCTTTTATCAAGATTTACTTTATTTTTATTTATATGTATGCATGTGTCTGTGCATTTGTATATGTGCTCGGGTGTGTGTTGGTTCCCATGGAAGCCGCTTTAAATAAGCATCAATCTTTCAAAATACGAAGAGCCCAGCAGATTCAAAGGGATATATGCAATCTTGCTATAGAGCAGCCAGTTTACTAGGACACAAACATTACATCTGAAAGAAAAGTCAGAATCAACATTTGTTTCTTTGCTTCCAGTAGGAAGCAGGCTGGGCTGTAGTATGTCTGCGCTGTCTTTCCTTCCTTAATGAAACTGCTATTGATTTTTCATCTGAGTGAATCATTGCCTTGAAGCAATTTCTTTTAGCTTCAGGTTCTCACATTTAATTTGGATGTATGCTTAAGGGAGAGTTTATCAATAAAATCTCCAGAGGAACACCAAAGGGTTTAAACTAGAAAGAAACAGTGAAAGCAATTTTATCAATTTTGTGAAGCACAAAGATGATCAAAGAATTATTAATGAATGGCATTTAGAGAGCAATTTCAATGTGAATATGGGTCATATCAACATAATCATCACTCCAAATGCTCTCAGTGGGGATAAACATTACAGATTTCCAAGAGCAAAACATGTATTTTCCCTCCCATAGAGAAATGAGCAATATGTGTGTTGGCTCAAAGCCAGCATCATAGTTGATTTTGCTGACCAAAAAGCCATTTGAAATGATCTTATATCCCGCACTAGTTACTAAATAAAGCTTGGCAATTCATTCACTCTATTATTTGTTCATCAGAACTATAAGTCATGTACTTTAAACACAAATTGAAAAATAAAGAACATTGGCTTAGAGCAGTGGTTCTCAACCTGGGGGTCACATCTCAGATATCCTGCATGTTAGATATTTACATTATGATGCATAACAGTCACAGCTGTGAAGTAGCAATGAATGGTGGTCATTACAACATAAGGAACTGTATTTAAAGGGTTACAGCATTAGGAAGGTTGAGAATTACTGGCTTGGAGAATTTAAGAAAAATTTCCTCAGACATACAATTATCATGTGAAGATACAAACTGTTGATATATGTATACTTGTTAGGTTTTTTTCTAACTTGACCAAAATTTAAGACAGGCTTGAGAAGATGAATACCAATCGAGGAATTACCTCCATCAGATTGGCCCACGGGGATGTTTGTGGGGCATTTTACTGATTACTAATTGATGTAGAAGAGCACAGTCCACTATGGGCATGTTATCCTTCAGAAGGTGGGACTTGGACATGTAAGAAAGGTATCTGAGCAAAACAGAGGAACAAGCCAATAGGCAGTGTTCTTCCATGGTCCCTGCTTCAGTTCCTGTCTCTAAGTTCCTGCCTGGAGCTCCTGCCCTGGCTTCCATAAAGGATAGACTTTCACCCATAAGCTGATATAGACCCTTTCCTCCCCAAGGTGCTTTTGGTCCTGATGTTTATAACAAGAGAAAAACTACCTAGAACATTACGAAAAACACTCTGATTCTCTTCTTTATATAAGAAGGCTTTGAATAAATAGAATAATTATTGATACAAAGTAATAACCACAAAACTTATGTGCATAGTAGAAAATTGGATGTTTAGGAAATAAGATTCTTTTTTAATTACTTTTAAATATTTAAGTTTGTGTGTGCTTGCCTGCAATGCACACATGGAAATTGGAAGGCAGCCTTACGGGGTCAGTTCTTTACTTCTATCATGTAGGATTCTAGTATTGAGCTTAGGTGGTTTGGATTGGTGACCATCACCTTTATCCACTGAGACATCTTGCTGGCCCAAAAATCATTCTTGAAGGACAAGCTATTTACTTTAGATTCTTTGCTGTACATTGATATTATAAAACCCCACAGAAGAACACAGCTTCCAATCCCTACATGTGTAGCACATTCCAGAATGCTACCAGTTGGTCAGGACTTATTCCTAATGATCAACACAGGGACCTTCCCAATTTTGATTTTCTTTAGACTCCTCTCCCCTCTTACTAAGTTGTGCCTGACCTCAGTTTTGTTCTAACTATTTGCAATGTGTGTTATTTTCTTACTTAATATTATGAACACCCTGCCTCCAGTCTCCATGAACAGCTCCAGGAGTCATGAAACCCAGGCCATTCTCTGGAAAGCGTCTTGAGCCAGGTTGAGACTATCACTCCACAGGCCCAAGAGCAACCCCACAATCAGTACATATAGAATGACATGATTCATTCTTTTTCATTTACCATTCTATTCAGGGAGCTCTTGCAAAGCATCGCAGCATTTCAGAATGCATGTTTGCCCTCCAGGAAACCCTGAAGAAAACTCTATGGCCACACCACCAAAGAGACAAATGAAACAGCTAACAGCTGCCACAGACAAGGGCATAAAGAGATTAGCTATGTCATGAATACTGGAGAATTGCGTAGATCTCTGGGTTTAATTGTTCGAAATATTGCCTGGGACATACTCACAATACCATGCACTTTCTTTCCTTGAAAGGTCTGGGTTTCTCAGACAAAAATGAAGCTCCAACAGGATTTCCACAAAGTCATTTCATCTCGTATTCCATTATGCATTCCTTTCTCTGTTTACATATGTATTGAGCTTGAAATCAAGTAAGACTCCCTCAGTAATGAAGACTCTGAGGATAGGGGAGTGTAAAGACAAAGGCATTTCTATCTAAGGACCAACCACAGTGTAGTACCAGCCATGCTCACTGATGGACGGGGCAGGGAAGTGCTCTTGCTCTCTCTGGCCTTTTCCCTGTCATAGCTCTCATGCTCCATCCTTCACTTCCCTAAGTCCTTTCCTTGCTTCTTGCCATCTTTCAGACACCTAGAACTCCACGTAATTTCATTCTCTTTTGGTTACTTTGCCCTGCTGCTCTCCTATGTCTACTTGTTAAGTGATGTGCTAGTTGTATTTATTCAGAGGATAAGAGCTCAGTACAAAGGCCTTAAAATGTCCTACTTCTCCTTTTAAAAAACTCAATTTCAACTCAGTCTTTACAGCTAATTGATGCCCTGTCAACACAATTAAATAGCAAAGGTATGATGCCATTCTTTCAAAAGTATGCCCCCCTCATTTGTCTGTTCAGCCATGTTTTATGGGAGGATGTATAGATATAACCACCTCAGGAGAGGGAGTCTCCTCCAATGTGTCTGTGAAGTGTTTGGTGGACCCTACTCATATCCATTCACACCTGGTGATCAGGGACCCACAGTTTCAAGTTCTTTAGGAGCACATGTCTATTATCATGCTATTCTAGCTACTATAATGCAAATGATATTCTGGTTCAAATTCCAGCTCTGTCACTCATTTCATTATGTGACTCAATTTCCCCTGAGGCAATATGTAAGATTCAATAAAGTAATGCATCAAATGCAATCAGAAACCTAGTCAATGAGCTTAACTATTACCAATGCCATCTCTTTTTAGCACATCTTGCAGGGATTATTATAAAATGTGTCTTATCATCATTTATTAATTGCTGCCATAGCATAATATCTTAGGCAGATCAAGAGATTGAAGGCAAGCTCTGGGGAGCAAATCTTAGCTGTCATACACAACTTTTCTTGACACACACACACACACACACACACGCACACACACCTACTAAAAATGTGATGTGTTTTCAAATCAAAGCTGTCAAGTAATTTCCCTGAAATTTTAAAAAGAAAAGTGAATCATTCAGTTTTGCGCCCCTTTAAGACACTAAAATTTCAGGGAAATATAAAAACAAGAGACAAATGCGTCTCTTTTTTTCCCATCTGTTACAGCCTCCAGTGTCAGATTTTCTCTACTGTTGGTATTATCACTGTCTCCTAAAATACTACCCCAAATGAGATGTCCAACAGCTTTGTGTGAGTGTCATTCACTCCTCACCTTGAGATGGAAAAATACAAGCCTCTAAATTGAACTCTCAGAGCACAGTAAAGACAAACTTGGGAGAACCTAAAATCTTCGTAAGCCACTGATAAACAGTGACCAGCATTTCACATGGAATATAAACAGTTAAATATGTAAATACCGCCATGATTAGTACTTCAAATTCTCATAAAGCCAAACATGTAAATTATTAGCACATTGCTGAAATGATTAATTCTACTCAACTAATGTTCACCTATAGGTAAAAGTTACTGAGACATGTTCACCTATAGGTAAAAGTTGCCGAGACAATAATCACGGTGAATCATGCTCTGAGTTTTACTTATCACTTTATTCTTTTGCCTTATATTTTTGTATCTTAATCCCAGATTCGTTTGAGTGAAATAAATGTATAATTCTGGAAGTAAAAACCTGAAGTTGTCACTTAAAGTTTAAAAAGATATGCTTTCTACCTTTACACCTGATCCCGGAGACAAGCATGGGTGACTTCCTCATTCTGCACCGTAGGCCTTTGCTTCCCTTTCTAAGAATAGAGACTACAGTCTTGAGAATTTTGCTATTCTGATTAGGATATTTTCTTCCAAAAATGTCACTTTGAAATGTACAGGAACTATGTGTAGATGGCTGGTATGTGGACAACTGGTTGCTTGATTGGATGTATTCTTTCAAGTCTAACAATAATTTTCATGATATTTTAGCTTCGTTTTGAAACCAAAATAATAATGTCTTAAGTTATTTTCATGGAGATTTTGTAGAAAAGGAAAAAGTCCCCTTGAACAGAGAAACTGCTTCTCTTCAGGCCATCCCGCTTCCCTACAGAAGAGAACATCCTCAGATAAGGAAGACTCGGCCTTTTTCTAGGACCTGCTGATCCTTTTCCTAGGATCATCTGAACACAAAACAGAGGAATATATGTAAAATTTAAAACTTCTGAGAGTCAAGCAAATAATTATTTCCAGTTACTATTTTTTTAAATTGATTGCATTTATTTATATATCTTTTTTATATGAAAGGGATATGCATATGCTACAGCATGTATATGATCTCAGAGGCCAGTTTATAGAAATTAGTTCTCACCCTCTACCATGTGGACCTCAGGGACCAAACCAGGCTTAGCATCAGGCTCCCTTTCCTACTGAGCCTTCACACTGGCCCCTAAATTACAATTTTGATTATTAATTTAGGATACTGATGTTGTCTTTTTAGAAGATAAATATCATAATTCATGCAAAATGCTTGGCACAGCATTCACTGTAACTCCATGGCTTAAATACTATTTCTCATATGGTACTTATTTCTCATGATGTGCTTGATATATTGTTATTAGCTTTTATGTCTGCAATGGTTCATTCCTGCGTCCCTCAACAACAAGTCAAGATGGGAATTGATGAAGCACTGTGGGAAAGACCCGAGGAATATCTATTTCCCAGTGAAGCATGGAAGATGCAGGGAAGGTCTGTGTGATTTCACTGCTCAAAGTCAGATGAGTGTGGGATTGCTCAACAAACTCTATGGATTCTGGTTTTACCTGCACTGAATTATTTACATACCCAACTAGTCACATCGTTTATAAGGTCCAAAGATCATGTTGGAAGCACATATGAAGGTTATAACATACTATTTAGTGGAAGAGTCACTTTCTCTTCCAGACTCAGTCTCCTGTGGGATTCCTAGACCAAGTGACAAGAAAGTTCCAGAGGAAGAAAAACAAACAGTAAGAAAATCACATCAGATGGAACACACAGAGCTGGGGATGCAGCTTAGTGCAAAATGTTTGCCTGACATGTCTAAGTGCCTGGTTTGATCCTTAGTAACACACAAACCAGATAGAATGGCAATTATAATTATTGTAATCTGTGATCTATTACTCAAGACATGGAGGAATATCTATTCAAGATAATCTTTAGCTGTTCAAGGAAACCTAGTCTACATAAGAACTTGTCTCTAAAACCAACACACACACACACACACACACACACACACACACACACACACACACACACACCTTAACACAAAACATGTACTTGCCCATTACCCTCTTTATCTCTGTGTGATTTGTTTCATTTATTTTAAAATTATCTCCCATTCAGAGCCAATCTCTGAACATCGAGGTTCTTGGAGTGTCTCAACTACACTGTATCTCGATAACTAGTGAGCAACATCATTATCTCAGTACCATCTGTTCCTCCCTTGAAGCATCACAAACAGGTCAAGGTGGCTCCTGACACTTAACAAGCCTAAGCCAGGCCCATGATGCTCCAGTTCTGTTGGATACAGCATTTTCCTCATAAACCCTGAATTCTCAATGGATTTGTCCTTAATGCAGCTGTACATATCAAACCTTTTAATAGACCTGCAGTTACCAGAGAGAAGAGGGCACCCTTCCTAGCTGCCCTGGAGCATTGTCTCATCTCCGCTTAAGCCAGGCCTGGAAGAGATTCTTACTGGGTTTCCCATTCCTGCTGAGCCAATGACCTTGGTCACCTCCTCCACTTCTCTGCGTCTGACTCCATACCAATGATCTCAAAGGCTTATGCCCTTAGATACTCCCTCACATCCCAGGCTGCCACTACAGAATGTCTAGAGACATGCCGCCAGTCAGTAATGCTGCTTGGATCATCTTGGTCTTTGTTACAGTTGCCCCATAACACATGTCTTCATGGCCTTCCTTGTTAAGTAAAAGGCTGTGTCTGCTCACTTCAAGGTCTCTTCCTGCTTGAAAAGTCTATGTAAACACTGGCTGGAATGTTTCCTAATGATCCCAATAATTATAATAACCTTTGAAACTAATAAAATATCAATTGTGCTTCAGCTGATCTCCAATGTGAGTATTGACATCAATGTTCAGGCTGCTAAATTAGCTGCAACTACAGCCTCTTGCCGTCCAATAGCCCCCATGGAGCCTGCCTCTAGCTTTGCTACATTTGCTAAGCTCTGGACTCCTTAATGGCCCCAGAATTTCCATTATGTGACTCGAGTGAAGTCGCTTCAGATTAAGTGGCACCATTATGTTCAGTCCCTAGACATTTAGTGTAGAGGTTCTACAAGGAGACACCCTTCTTTTAAGCCAGCACAAGAGGATTGGGTCTAAGTGACAGACACTCTACATCTGTTCCCTAATTCATTCAGAATGCAGTTTCATCCTCAAATCTGATTTTAGGCCTTGGGTGCTGCAATAATTAAATCATTCTCTGAAAGCTGGCTCACCTGTTTCAAAATCAATCAAGGGCAAAGAAATCAGAGTCTAACAAAGATGAGTAAGAGGCAGCCATAGCCTCTTTCAATGCATCACTGGTTTTAATACTGAATACAAAATGCGTTTCAAAAAATGCTGTTTAAGAAGTGTACAGGATTGTAAAAATTCAGTGGAGAACACAGACTTCTTTTCTAAACTGTTATTGAAAAAAAAAAGAAGACTTTTTTTTCTCCAGAGGAGTTTCTCCTTGTGAAAGTTTACTCTAATGGAAATGTCTTCAAAATATCAAAAGAAAGTCACCTCGCAATATTATTTAAAACTGTAACCTAAACAGTGAGAAGTGTTAAAATCTCCATGAAATTCCTCCGACTTCCTCACTATCATCTCATTACCAGCCTTCAGTGACCTTATTCTGTACTTCAGAACCTGCTGATTAAGAAGCTCAAAGACATCCTCAGAAAATACTCTACAGCTTCAAGCAAAATTAGAAGCATCGAGGGTAGAAAATATTCTTAATGTCAAATGTTTCAGGCCAGTAAAACTTAGAGGAATATTCTGCTTTATGCTCCTTTGGAGTGTTCATGAGCCATGCTCTCCTGCTCCAGTTCCTATATTATCACATGCAGCCTTCCTACTTAGGAACTGAGCTGGGTCTCACTTACATTGTAACTCAGAGGACAGTCCTCTGAGTTGATAATAAGTACCTGAGAAGTGTAAGATGTGCTGTCTGAATATAGTCTTAAGAGTCAAAATAAAAACAGGGCAAAAAAAAAAACTGTCTTCTATTGAATCAATTAGGAAAACTTCAGAAAGGTGAACGTTTTCCTGATTTACATAGGACCAGGTAAAGGGGGATAGTGATGATCTTCTTAATACAACACATTTGAAATGTTGCTCTCAACTTATATCTCATAGTAGAGATCTATGTTGTAAGAACCAGCTTCTCAAAGAAAGGTGCATGCATTTTGCTTATTCAAGAACACACACCCACTCACTTATGGATTAACAAGCAAAACACAAATTAGAGATACATGGCAAGAATCTCAAAACAAATGGAAAGAAGCACTGAGGAAACTTTATTTTGTCATAAAAATACATATTCTTATATTCTGTAACCATAAAAATGAAAGGGTATGTTATATATAAAAGCTAGGTTTGTAATAACAAGTGTTACCTAAGAATGTAAGTGCAAAATAAATGTAAGGTGGAAAAGATTGAGAGAAAACATCCTTTTGTTTCATATAAATGTAATAAGTAGCTTTTAGATGACATGTTATCATATTGATTTTCAATGCAGAGAGAGGATTGGATGCATCCTGAGGTGTACCCTCCCCATTTCACTTTGCTCTCTCTGGTGGTGTTACACTGTATTGTGTTATAGATGATGCTATAGCTTAGAAGCACCTTAATCCTCTTGACCATTCACAACAAATAACTTGAAAGCTTCCCTGGGAGGTGAAAGGAATCAGAAGAACCCTTTCCAACTTTTGCAAGTCACTACTGCAGAGAGGAAGGCAGTAAGAACTCAGAGGACCACCCGCACATGCCAACAGGAAGCAAGAGCAAGTCCCATGCTGGACAGACCAAGCAGATTAGCAGTATGCCCAGGCTCCGTCAGACAGCAAGCAGGTCTGATGTTCAGCCGCAGTAATACAGGATCCTCATTCATGGCGTTCCGATTGGATTCCCTTTGAACATACGCCCTTTCAAGTGAAATTAATCAATCTCTTTATCACCCTTGCTGCATCTGGAGCCATAATCATTACCCAACTGCTGAGAAAGAAATGAAACTACTAATCGCACAGGGAGTGAAGCTCAGTGTTCAAAGCAGGAAAGTTTTTTATTAAGTTCGAATTTGAAAAGTGATTTTTTTCTTGACTGGCCATACAGGACATGCTATGATCAGGAAGCAATATTCCTATTGCTCCCTGCTAAGTCCTTTGGGTTATTACCAACATGTTAGTGACTGAAGACCTTCTACAGCATTTAAATTATCCATTGACTATACCTCAAGATCCAGCTTGTAATATCAACATGTAAGAGTCATTTAATTCTCTGAATTCAACACAAATAGTGATAAAGCTCAAACACACAAATGCCTGGTAACTAGTAATCATCCAATATTCCTACCAGCAGACTTGGTCTCTCACTAATAACGGGGTAAACTAACTCGAATGCACATACTTGTAATCTTTGAATACTACCAAACTTTAAGTGACCCAGGGGGTAACCATAGATCTCCTTCACTCTAAACTAGAGCATGGAATTTGCACTAACTGAAATACACTGTCCAGTTGGCTTACCTAATAAGATTGAGCATGTTTTATCAGAAGGAAGTTGCAAAGTAAAAATAGTTTGGCAATAGCATTTAAGAGAGCAGCAAGTATTTATCATGCATGGTACACCTGAATGATAAGCAGGAGTTGCTTAAGCTATCTGCTAATACGCAATGCAAGTGAGCTCTAAAACAAAAAACAAGAAATTTAATTCTGCAGGAGTTAGAATGTTAGAACATGAGAAATAGCTCATAGGGTTGATCTTTAAATAAAGTTCTATTAAAATGAAAATTGTACACGCCTTCCTCATTTGAACCAGGCACTCTCAATAGCACACCAAGAAAAGACACTGGACAGGTCCTGGTATTTTAAGTAGTTTTTTATTTAACTGAGAATATTTTCCTTAACATAGTTCATTGGCAGTGTACAAGATGTTTGATATATTGATTTGTTTGCTGGAATAGGATTAATGACTTACCTGTGATCATGAAAAAGGTAATTTTCCAGCCGGGTGTGGTGGTGCATGCCTTTAATCACAGCACTTGAGAGGCAGAGGCAGGCAGATCTCTGAATTTGAGGCCAGCCTGGGCTACAGATTGAGTTCCAGGGCAGGCTCCAAAGCTACACAGAGAAATCCTGTCTTGAGAAACAAAAAAAAGGTCATTTTTCCATTATAGTATTTCAGGTAACTTTTAATACATGGTGGACTTCTACAAAGCAGAAAGTACTAAAAATAAACTCACTTCTGTTTAACACTCAGAAAGTTTGGTAAAATCTATGTAGATTTTAAATATTAATTTTAATGTGATTTAAATATTTGTTTAATACAAGATCCCTCTAAATTATCTAGGCTGAACTCAAAATGGTGGGTTCAAAAGCTACTCTTTTCTCTGTCTCCTAAGTAGCTGGAAATTCATGTGTATGTCACCATAGATTCTCAAGTTTGAGTAGGAGAGAATCTTAATTATTGAATAAAAACTGAATGATGAATTACTGTAAAATACAAGCTGTGTCCTTTTTAATTCAATGTATTTGTTTATACTAACAGTGTACAATCTGAGAAAGGAATCTAGAGAGCTGATTCTATTCAAAGAAAAATATTACAAATAAAATTAATTATTAAAGTGTACAAAACTTTAACACTGAAAGTTATAAAACATTGGTGTAGAAATTAAGGTCATAAACAAGTTGTTCTATATTCACAAATTAGAAAACAACTATTGAAGATTTGATTCTTTCTAAATTAACCTAAAGTTTCAACATATGCATCAAAATTCCAATAAACTTTTCTATAGGAATTGTCAAAATCAATGAAACTGAAAATAGCAAAACATCTTTGAAGAAAAAAAGGTTGGCAAAATATTATTTCCTACTTTAATATGACAATTATCAAGACAGTGTACAGCAAGAGATAGATGATAGATAGATAGATAGATAGATAGATAGATAGATAGATAGATAGATAGATAGACAGATAGAGATACACACACATACACACATACACACAAATAGATAGATATCCATAAGATAGGTCTGACAGTCAAGAAAAAAAATCTTACTTAAGGTCAATTGATTGATTTTTTTTTTGTGTGGTTATATTTTTAACTACTTTGAGAGCAGACCAAGGAGTGGTTTCATTATGGCATTTTCACACATATACATCACCATGCTTTGTTCTAGTTCCTCTACGCTTCTCACTGCCCTTTCTCCCAACCTTGGGACACTCCTCTTGCTGGTTCACTTCTTCCTCCAAATATTCCCCCCTTCTGCTGTCATGTCACATGCATTCCTTTAACTTCTCTTTCATCTTCCTCCAACCTCCGTTAATATTTCTTTTTCCTGTTTTATAGATCCCTTTCTATGTTCATCATACACACACACACACACACACACACACACACACACACACACACACACTTTTCTTCGTGACTGATATCAAAGCTACTCAATGAGAAAAGTTTTAGTCTAACAAGTTATATTATGCAGGAGCAATGAGTATTCATATACAAAAAGTGAAACTTTATATAAAGTAGCTCATAGATCTCTAAGTAGTAAGAGTATAAAAGAAATTTAGATTAAAATATAGGACAAAATTCTTTGAGACCATAAGTAAGGCTAAGATTTCTTAGATGCGGTAGACATGGCAGTTAAATTAAGTTGGACTCTTCTCCATAAACAAAAAATTCATACTTCAAAAGACAACATCAAAAGTTTAACCAGCAAGCCATATGATAGTACAAAGTATCTGTAAATATAGTCATACTCAATAAAGGACTAAAATTCAGACAATACCGTGAACTATTGAAAGTTAATAAGACAAGCTGCCCGACTTATAAATGCAGAAAGATCTCTAGAGACATTTCACCAGAGAAAATATATTAATGCTAACAAATGCTTGCAAATGTAATGCTCTCACCCATTAGTGAAATTCAAATCGAAGTCGTAAGAGATAATATTTCACTCCCACTGAAGTGACGGTAAAGAAAAAGGCAGCAACAAACCTTCAGAAGAAACTGGGAAAGCAGGGGCTCTCACTCATCGCTCGAAGGAACACAAATGCACAGCTGTGTTAGAAAGTTGTTTGCAGCTTTAAAAAAATGGAAGTCTGTAGTTGCCATGCAACCCAAGTCTCCCTCCAAAGAAACATGACGTGTGTCCATCAACTTTTGTACCTGACATTAATAATAGAATTATCTATAGTAGCCACAACGTTGAAACAACCCAGATGTTCATTAGCTCATGAACAGATTTAAAAGAAGTGTTTCATTCATAGAACAAAGAATATTCAGCCATGGAGAGAGATGATGGATTAGGGGTGTGTCTCGGTTGGTAGATTGCTTGTCTAGCATGCACAAAGCCTTGGATTTAATCCCAAACACCACATAAAACACGAGGTGGTGGTGCACAGAGCCAAAGCATGTCAAGGTCAGAAGTTCAAGGCTACTCTCAGTTACATACACAGTTTGAGGTCAACCTGGATTACATAAGACCCTGTCTCAAAATAAAAAATAAAATAAAGTACTGGTATATGTTATAATATGATGAATCTCAAAAACACTATGGGAAGTGAAGGTAGCTAGTCATGAAACACTGTATTGCATGATTCTATTTATAAAAATATCTAGGAAGGGACATTCTAGAGACAGGATACACATTAGTGGTTGTCTAGGGTTAGAGGTAGGAACAGAGATAAGCTGTAAATGGCCAGGCAGAATGTCACTTGGTTGATGAAAATGGTCAAAATCAAAACAATAGCAGTAGTTGGAAACTTGGTAAATACACTATAAAGAGCACATTTAAATGAGTTGATTATATATTGTATAAATTATAATTCATTGAAGATGTTCAGAGAAGCTAGTCTTTCTTGATAATAGTTGTTGGTATTATAAGTATAAATTTCTATAGAAGAGCAGCTTCCATTTGCTTAAAACATTTGTTCATCTGGTTCACCAGCCTCCCAAAATGGTAACCAATTAAAATTAAATTCAGGAAGTTCAAAGAGTGTATTTTTTTCATGAGATTGTTTTTAAATGAGGAACAACAACATCATAAGCAGTTGTAAGTTCAAAGTTTCAAAATAAATAAACCTAAGACCTTTTCATAATGAAAATCTAAGCAGGGAAATTTCAGCTCATGTCAGCTCCATCACTAACTGGGGTCATTTTGGCTCCATCACTAACTGGGCTCATTTCGGCTCCATCACTAACTGGGTTCATTTCGGCTTCACCACTAACTGGGCCCATTTCGGCTCCATCACTAACTGGACTCATGTTAGCTCTATCACTAACTGGGTTCATTTTGGTTCCATCACTAACTGGACTCATGTTAGCTCTATCACTACCTGGGTTCATTTTGGTTCCATCACTAACTGGACTCATGTTAGCTCTATCACTAACTGGGTTCATTTTGGTTCCATCACTAACTGGACTCATGTTAGCTCCATCACTAACTGGGCTCATTTCGGCTCCATCACTAACTGGGCTCCTTTCGGCTCCATCACTAACTGGGCTCATTTCGGCTCCATCACTAACTGGGTTCATTTCGGCTTCACCACTAACTGGGCCCATTTCGGCTCCATCACTAACTGGACTCATGTTAGCTCTGTCACTAACTGGGTTCATTTTGGTTCCATCACTAACTGGAACCATTTTGGTTCTATCGCTAACTCGGTTCATTTCACTCATGTTGGCTCCATCACTAACTGGGTTTATTTTAGCTCCATCACTAACTGGGTTCATTTTGGCTTCACCACTAACTGGACCCATTTCCGCTCTATCACTAACTGGGCTCATGTCATCTCCATCACTAACTCTTTTCATATACAGTTTCTTCAACTGTAAAACCAGTTGGGGTCAGTTCTTCTCTGTGTCTGTGACTATGATAAAACACCCCAACAAAAAGAAACATAGGAAAAGGAAGGGGTTGCTTATTTATTTCGTGGGGAATTTGAGACTGGAATTCAGGATGATAGTCATATCACATCTAAAGTCAAGATCATAGAAAAACAAATGGATCAATAGTGACTGCCTGTCCTTCTGCCTCATCTGCCTCCTGTCTTACGTGGTTTAGGACCTCCAGTGCAGAGAATGGTGACTAGGTCTTCCTATCAATTAATAAACACAACAACCCCTCATAGACACGTCTACAGGCCATCTTAATCTCTATAGTGCCTCTCCTGAGGCTCTCTTCTCAGGTGATTCCATGCTGCTGCAAGCTGAAAACACCAACCATCCTGGGTTCTTGTCCTGGCTGGAACATCCTAAAGCTCCTCTGAGGCCCATGTAGGACAACTAAAAGAGAGGGTGCTTATAAATATAGTGATTTTTGAGCTGCTTGTCGAATACACAGATACCACTTATACTTTAGCTCTTTCTCACTTCAAGACTGAAGATGGAGGAAGTCAGTCCTGGCAGGGGCATCCAATCCCAAGACCAGGTTTCCCCCCCCCCCATCACTCCTCACAGGCCACATAAAGTAAGCCCTAAGAAAGTCTATGGCAATATTCATCCTGGTTATTGTTTTCTGCAGAATCTCACAATCCTATACCTCTTGTTTTGAAACCAATCAAATAGAGCTTTACTAATAGAAATACCAGGAGGAACTGTGAGAGGCCCAGTATTTGAAACAGTTCAAGTACATGAATAATGCCACTAGAAATATGCAAAAGGATGGTCATTTTGAAATCTTATTATAGAACACAAGCTATAAAGCACAGAAAAATAACATCTGTCTTTGTAGAGAAACCATACTCATTATTAGGTGCAGCCTATTTATCAAAACTACATTATATTCTGCGTGCCAGAACTAGAGGGCACAGATGGTCTCCTGAGGTAACCCTCATTAGCAAGGGATAAAGTAGCATCATTTAAGCACTCAGTATGATATTAGTATGCAATATTAACTGCAAGCACAGAAAAACCAGTTTGTTATGAGTGTGAGTTACTTTCCCAGAGTTTTCATTCATGTCTGCTTGCTAAAGAGTAGAGGCCAGAAGCTAAGGCCTCACATAGCATAGAGCAGCAAGCTCTCAGTGTAGTTACCATACCCATGTTCTGAGCCCTCTTCTACCTTAGTACATAGTATCACCTCCTCTATAATTCACAGAAGTCAGCATTTGGAAATGAAATATAATTCTGTGCATATGCAGCTAAGTAATTAAACCTCAAAAGTATATCTTTAAAAAAATTTCAATTCAAAATCTCATCTAACATGGTGAATATTTAGCAAAAGAAATCTCTGAGCAGCTGCATTCAATTAAAAAGTGATTAACCCTGAGGAAAAAAATCCACAAAAATAATCCATGTTGTTCTCACTATGTATGCTATTACTTTTATATCAACATATATTCCTGAATGAAGTCCACCTTTATATAACTAACTTTCAAAACCAATTTTCATTGTACTGTTTTTGAGGGGAGCTGATCAGTATATGGAGAGAAGAATATCACAGGTTACCTACATAATTCACAGTTTAGTTTCTACAGTAAATCTAAGAGGGGAAAGGAACCAACAAAATGAAGTAATTCATGGTCATATTTTGCTAGGAAAACATGTTTTTAACAATACATATTTTTGAAATACAGTAGTGACTATAAGTATTAAATGTCTATATTTATTTCTCTTAGTCTCAGGTACAGTCAACAGCACTAACATGCACTGTTTAGATGTAGCCTATGGCTGTCATGTTTTAGGAATGCTGTTGAGACATTCCAATAACAACATGGATGGTGTGAATTCAGACAAAGCCACCCACAGATAGGCTTGGACCACCACCTAGATTGGTGATGCTATAGAGCACTGACATTCATAACCAGGAAGAATGCAAAAGGCAATCTTTCTTTGCTGTGGATGTGTGGGTGGGAGGGTGTGTGTTCACATGTATGAGCACATGTGTATGGTTGAGCATGTATATGGGAGGTACACATTCACATGTGTGGGTGTGGGAGCTTCATGCACCTCAATGGCCTCCCTCTTATTATTTGAAGCAAGGTGTTTCAGTTGAACTCAGGGCATGCCCCTAGGGCTAGCATAGCTTGCTGGCTTGCTCCACGATGCCCTTTCTCTCCCTCTGAGTGCTGGAATCACAGTGGGCTGCCATGCCCTGCTGTAGGATGTACTGTATGGCAAATGTGTTGCTCTGATTGGTTAATAAATAAAACACTGATTTGCCAGTAGCCAGGCAGAAAGTATAGGCGGGACTAACAGAGAGGAGAACTGAGGGAACAGGAAGGCAGAGGGAGAGACCTGCCAGCCACCGCCATGACAAGCAAGATGTAAGGTACCGGTGAGCCACAAGCCATGTGGCAACTTATAGATTAATAGAAATGGGTTAATTTGAGATAAAGGAAGTAGATAACAAGAAGCCTGCCATGGCCATACAGTTTATAAGTAATATAAGTGTCTGAGTGATTATTTTATACGGGGGTTGTGGGACTGTGGGGGCTTGGTGGGACCTGGAGAGAAGCTCTCCAGCTACAATGCCCACTCAGCATTCATGGGTTTGGGGGATCTGAACGCCAGTCAAGTGCTTCACTTGCTAAGTCTTATTCAAAGGTAAGCTTTCAACATGCTTCCTTCAAGCATGCTTACATGTAGTCTTTAATCATGCCACAGGCTCGCTTTGATGTCTGACTTGTTTTGAATATTGCCTTTTGTTTATTTCATATAAGAACCTCTATTTCTGCCGGGCGGTGGTGGTGCACACCTTTAATCCCAGCACTCGGGAGGCAGAGCCAGGCAGATCTCTGTGAGTTCGAGGCCAGCCTGTACTACCAAGTGAGTCCCAGGAAAGGCGCAAAGCTACACAGAGAAGCCCTGTCTCAAAAAACCAAAAAAAAAAAAAAAAACCTCTATTTCTAAATTATAATTCAAACTAAAACATCAAAAGTCTTCCATGAAGAAGGGAGATATTGCCAGGTGTCATGCAAGAATTACTCCATTGATAATCTGACCACCAGGAAAGAGCTGTTTCTGTATTAGTCACTAATCCAATAACTCAATATGTCATACACCCAGACATTCAAGCCAATAAACACTGTAACTGGATTTTTAAAAAAGTAATGGAGTATCAGTGTTTGAATGTGGACAAGCATATACATGTATGCCTCTGTGTGTGTGTGTGTGTGTGTGTGTGTGTGTGTGTGTGTGTGTGTGTGTGAGAGAGAGAGAGAGAGAGAGAGAGAGAGAGAGAGAGAGAGAGAGAGAGAGAGAGAAAGCATACGCACATGCACAGAAGGAGACCAGAAGTCAACCTATGGTGGTGTTCCTCACAGACCATGCATCCTTATTTTTTTAAGACAAGGTCTCTCATTGGCCTGAAATTCACCAATTTAGTTTAGCTGACAGAACAGCAAGCCCCAGGGACACTCCTGTCTCTACCTCCTCAGTGCTGACACATGCAGCCACAGCTGGGTTCTCAAGTAGGTTCTGGGACTAAACTATCTCTCCAAGCCCAGTTTCGTTTTAGGTATTATTGTTTGGTTGGTTTTACATTTTAACTTGGGCAAGGATTATTGACCAGTTTATTTAACTATTAGCATGTTTTTGTAGTAAAAGCTCAAAGTGAATAACTGAATCAGTTACCATAAGATTAACCCAATTTAACTGCTTTGCATTCCAGACGATCAGTCTAAGGAGAGATCAATAGTGGAGGAGAAAACTTCTCATTAACAGGGGCAAAGGGAGGAACCAGACGTATGGACGTTTCCAATCCTTTTTTTACTCCGCTGAAATGACAGTAATGTATAGTAATGGGCATCACTGTGGGGAAAAATGGGACCTGCAAGGTGGAGAACAGAGACAGGGCTCTAAGCCACTTGACACAAGAAGAAAGTTGGACCCCAAGTATCCACAGACGAGAACGCTGACAATGAAATGTGAATTTATGTTTGCAGAACCCATGAAGACTTGGGGATTGGAGATGCTATAGAAGAATTATATCTAAATAAACACTAATTAAATGTCTTTCAATGGAATAAATTGATCTCTTGACTCTTTCCTCTGTCCTTTGTCCAATCTCTGCAGGAAAACAGCAAAATTCAACTCCTGAGCTAAGCAAACCAAATAGAAAGCAAGAATTGGACACCCCACTCCAAAGAGGAAGGACGACTAAAGTTGAGGTCCTTCTGCAGCGGCCTCTCCTTCTGCCCTTTCCTAGGAGTCCAGTGTAAGGAGGGGTTGTTTCAGGAGACAGCAAGTAGCCCTTTAACGAAGCCTGCTCTCTGTGATCAACTGGTAGCCTCCTTAAGGGATACTCACTGTACCCAGCTAGGAGTGCCAGCTGGTACCCCATTCTCACTAACTAATGTAAACAGAAGTCGTGGATAAAAGATGGTTTAAAAGCCTGTCTGAGGAGCTTGGACGATATCTCAGGCACTAAAGTGCTCAAAGATCTGAGTTTGATCCCCAGGACCCATGGCAGGAAACAAACAGACAGACAGACAAACAAAAACAGTCATCTGTGGTAACATGTGCTTGCAATCTCAGTGTTGAGGAGGCAGAGACAGGAGGATCCGCAGAGCCCACAGACCAGCCAGCTTGGCCTACTTGGCAAGTTTCAGGCTAGTAAAGAGATCTTGTCTTAATAAAAATGGTGGGCAATTCCTAAGGAAGGTCAGCTGTTTGAAAATCCACTTGTATACCTCCCTACACACACACACACACACACACACACACACACACACACACACACGCACGCACGCACGCACGCACGCACGCACACACATGTATCTGGGAATACTTTGCCATTTTTATCAAGAAATAGAGTGCAGGCTTCTTGCAGATGTGTGTCATTGATGGAACATAGTAAAGGTGAGTAAGCTTGACTTCCAGGCTAAGTTGGAACAAACTCTATATCTCTTTACATTTCTCTGTGGAGGTTTGCCTGGAGGCCTGAAGACATGATGTTATAATACTCACTCTCTGGAAGCTTCTGTATGAAGAGCTCACACAGAAAACAGAGATACTAAAGACCCGCAGCCTTCCCGTCTACAGCTACCTGAGTCTTCACAGGCTAAATAGTGGGCAATCCTTCCAAATAACCCAGGTCCCTGACACCTATCCAGAACACTAGCCAAACAGAACCTCAATGTGTGAACAAAATTAAAGCTATTGTTTTAAGCTGCTGTCTTTGGTTGAAATTTTATAGCAACAGAGAATTGGGACATGATTATAATCTCTGTGCCACTTACATGAAGCCCCTGGTGAGGCTTGGATAAACAGAGAAAGATGAAGTTCTTAAGACAAAATAAAAACATACTTGGCTGAGTAAACATACCTGCAGAGCTGCAGGTCAGTGGGGACCACACACTCTGTGATCTTCATACAAGAGATAAATGAGAACCCGTTGTTTCCAAGACAGTTTATTTGGGAACATCTCTATTGTTATCCCTTAGATGTCATTTTCAATGACACAGTCCCCGCGTAAAGATCTTTAATTATGATTAGCTTTGGATTTATAAGGAACCCATCTCCAGTAACAATACTAGCTCATCAGTTTAGAAGTCCTGGCCACGAATATTTCAAGAATTGATCGAAATAGAGAACAACTAATTGTCTCAAGGCTTCATTTATGCTAATGTGAAAGACAGTCAGCAAAGAGAAGTAAGGGCTCCACACCTCAGAAGTCATCCGTGAATGAATGAATGAATGAATGAATGAATGAATGAATGAACTGGGTCTAGGGACTTGGAGAAGAGATAAATGGTGTACAGAACACATGCAATCAAACTCGGATAAAAATCCTCCCAACAGAAGGGTGTTGTGTTTATTAAACACAGGGGGTTTAAAACATTTAGAATAACTACAATCTATTATCAACTTAAATTACGACATCTGAAATGTTAACATACTGAACAGAAGCAGGCCAAGAGGCACAAAGCTTGTAATCTCAGATACTCAGAAGGATGAGGCAGGAAGAATGCACTTCAGGCCTTGCCTGCCTGGGCTACAGACTGAGTTTAAAGCTACCCTAGGCAACTCAGTGAGACTGTGTCTCCAAACTGAAAAAAAAAAAAACCAAACCTGAAAAGAGGGCTAGGTACACCTGCCTGGTATTGACAAGGCCTAGGTTCAATCACCAGTGTATATATATATATATATATATATATATATATATATATATATATATATATATATATATGTATGTATGTATATGGGAGAAACAGAAGAGTGAGCAGGAAGTCGAGAATCAAGGATGAAGATACACCCATACTTCACACCTTTGCTGTACTTCAAGTGAATCAGGGGTGGAGGCTGTGGAAAGACATTCAAAGTAGCCTTTAGACCTGAGTGTTAATGCTGAGTGACACCAAGTACTGAGTGGAACATTAGGAAGAAAGCCGCAGCAGGCCTCAAGAAAATGAGGCGAAAGGAAAACACACAGGAGGCAGCTTTTCATTCCTCTATAAAGAGCTAAACAATAAAGAATGAAGTGCAGTACAGAGCTTGGCTCCACAGAGAGAATCTGCATAGAAAACAGCCACTGGCTGAACTAGCTTAATAAAAATACTTAGAAGAATTTCAGTAAGGAAGAAATGAGGAGTGAGATAAGAGAGACATCCTCCACTGGCCTAGGAACAGATCCATGGCAGGTATCCGGTGCACATAAACCAAAAGTTAACAATAAAGAGTATGTTACTGTGGTGATATTTTATTTGTGCTTTAATAAATAATAAATAAAGCTTGCCTGGAGATCAGAGGAAAAGGCCACCCATTATAAGTAAACAAAGAAGTCAGGCAAAGGTAGCACACGCCTTTAATCCTATCACTTGGGAGGCAGAGATCAGGATCTCTGTGAGTTCAAGGCCACACTGGAAACAGAGCCAGGCGTGGTGGCACATGCCTTAAATTCCAACACTAGTTAACCATGGAGGTCTGGAGGTCTGTACAGACAGACAGGAAGTGACAGAGCTGGGCAGGAAGAGGAAATGATGTAGCTGGACAGAGAGAGCAAATCAGATGGCAGAACAGCAAGGCATATAGGCGTGGGTAGACAGGAAGTAGCTCACATTTGGAAGCTGCGAGTTTGGTGAGGTAAGGTTAGCTGTGGCTTTCCCTATTTCCTGATCTCTCAGGTTTTCACCCCTATATCTGGTTCCATGTGCTTTATTTAATTAGACCATTTAGAAATTCATCTACATGTTACCCCATCACCTGAGCACCTGTAAGCCTCCACTCAGTAGTCTGAGGCAGAAGGATTGCTAGGACTTTGAGGTCTAACCCAGTCATACTGTTTCAAAAGATAGAGACAGTGGAAGGAGAGAGAAAGTGATGAGGAAGAAAGGGAGGGAGGGAGGGAGGGAGGCAGGGAAGCAGACAGAGACGGAAATGTAGAGGTAAATATTAGATTTTTTTTTCCTGAAAAGAGTTGAGACAGACCAGCTACATCTATGGACTCCATTGGGCAGCAAGGTACTTAAAGGCCTTCATGCTGAGAACTCCAGCTGCACTTAAAGGCCTTGCACATCTATTCTGTCTCCTTTTAAATAAGAGTTAAGGTTAAAGACCTTCACAGAACGTGACCAGAAATCACACTGAAATGAAGTGACAGCAAAATACACATGCATACAGCCTCACACCAACACATCACATCACAACACACACACACACACACACACACACACACACACTGTCACTCGTTTCACTTAAGGTAGAAGATGGCTTATGCAACAGTTAGTTGCAACAGTTAGTTGTATGTTCTAGTTACCTGGGCTACATCAAGACAACAAAGTCTCCTGTTGCCATGAAGTCTGTGCTTTAGTTCCATTTAGAAAGAAACAGCAAAGTAATTTGTTTTGTTACATAATATAGATTTTTTTCTTACCTCTCAGGAACATTATAAAATTAGTGCTTGAGGTCTTTAAGGACAAATAATTATAACTTTTAGCAGTAAAATCCACACTATATATGCCAAGGCTTTTGATATTACAGGAATACCACCACCAAGGGTCTATTAATACATGCCCCTTAGATGATCTAATGTCCACAGAGGTAACTAAAATGATTTGAATTTAATCTAATTCCTGGAGGAAGTATTTTATGGATTTCTATCAGATATTAAAACAAAATCTCTCTTCTAAGAACATTTTGTTTTCTCTAAGACTTGAAGTTTAGGATGTATGTGTGCAATATATATAATACAATTTTCCTTATAATATTTTAGTGATGAAAATATTATTTAAGCTATGGTTAACTGTGAACATAGATAAGATGCTTTATTCTTTTGCAATGTCATTGACATTATGTATTTTTATTCCAAGTGAATAATTCTATTTTATTTACTTTGCTCATAGAATGGAGGTCATTATTCTCACATTTATCATGTAAAAGGTGTTGAAGTCAAAACTTTCTGAGAGTCTAGTATAAAGACAAATTTATTCCTCAAATCAGTAAAATTACTTCTTAATAAAATAAACGTAACTGTCAAACAATCCTTATTTTGTACGATGAAAGAAGTACATTTGTGGAAACCCACAGAGGTTTCCTAGTGCGATCTGAGCTTGCTTTACCCAGCAGGGCTGCATAGGGGAACAGTTGGACCACGGGCATGGTTACCAGGTGTTTGGAAGGGACTACATTTGGCTGTGCAGTATGCTTTGATCTAGCAAGGAGGAGGTCTTTTGCCCCACCCCTTGGCATTATTATAAAAAGTCCTTTTGAAGAGACAGAAGGGGCCAGTGGATTTTGACCTAGGTCCTCCCGAAGCTATCCTGTGTTTCTGTATGTCTCCTCTCCACTATCTTTCTCTCTAAAAGTTTCTTATTCCTCTCTCCTCCTCATAGGAACCCTTTAAAAGGTGGGAGCTGGCTTCCCACATACATTACCTAAAAACTTCAAAACACAGAAACATAGATATACCAAGCATGAGACCGCTAGATGATAATGAAGGAAATGGGGGCAGGAGAAGATGGTTCAGTGGTTAAGAGTGCAGAAGACCCTAGTTTGGTTCCCAACATTCATTAAGTGGCTTACAACTACCTATGACTCCAGAACTAGGCCACACCACCACACAAATACATACAAATTACTGTTTTGTTTTTTTTTTAAATTGTAAAATAGACAGACAAAAACAGAAATAGTCACTAACTAACATTGAGTAGCCAGTTTTCAATATATATTTCCATATTTCATCTTACTTTTCAAAATGTCCCCATGAAATGTTGATGTCCCCATTTTAAGCTAGTAGAGGCTCAGTGAAGTGAAATACCTCTCCCCTGTAGACCCTCAGGATTTGGGGGTGCCTCTCTGTAGAAAGAGCACTTTAGCTCTTTCTACTATGCTAGTATAATTTATACTACTAAAAAGGGCTCATTACATGCTGACAAAAGCTAACAATTTCTAAACATGGTCATGAAGAAATAATTACACAACTTGTTTTTTTTTTCTCTTTCACATTTTATTATCAAGAACCAAATTTGTTTTCTTGTCTTTTTATAAGCTCACTGGCAACATGTGATTTTGGCTAGGGAAAACGTTCTGGAACAAGGTATCTGCAAAAGCTCCAGCTCTCCCTCTCTCTGAGTGTGCTAAATCTCACTGAATTTTACACCTTTAAAGCTGCTAAAATGGTAAAGTTTACGTTACGTGCATTTTAGCACCATGATTTTTTAATGTCATTTGGCTCCCGAAGGATGCAATCAAAATGTTATTCTCTCTATATTCAGGATCACAAATTCTGAGTGTATATCTGCATTTCTAAAGCTTCGTTTAATTTCAACCTCTTTGCTGCTGCATATCCGCCATCTCTCTCCTGCGTTCAGATTGGGTATATCCAACTTGGTGATTGATACCCAGGTACGAATTTCATACAAGGTCAAAATGTAAGTGTGGTTGATGCTAAGCACTTCACAGCACACTCTCTGCTTCCTCTACAGCGCAAAAGAAATGACTTAATTTTTCTTTTAATTTTTTATTTATTTAAATATTTCTTGTGTGTGTGTGTGTGTGTGTGTGTGTGTGTGTGTGTGTGTGTGTGTGTGTGTTGGGCAGGGTAAAGGTGCCACAACTTACACATGAAGAAGAGAGGACAACTTTAATGAGTTAGTTATTTCTTTCCTTCCGCCATGTGGGTCCTGTGGTTTCAACTCACGAAGGCGGTAGTTTCATTGAGCCATCTCACTCACACATGACCTGATTCACTTCACTCATCAGGGCAAAATCAGTATCTCTCTGTGTTTCTCCTTCCCACCTGTGGCGGTTTTAATGAGAATAGCCCTCGCAGGCTCATAAATTTGCATACTTGGTCCCCAGTTGGAGGAACTGGTTGGGAAAGAGAGGGCTGTGGCTTCATAGGAGAAGGTGTGTCACTGGAGGTGGGCTTTGAGGTTTCAAAAGCCAATGTCATTACCAGTTAGCTCTTGTTTTTTGTGACTTACATTTCTGGATCAGTGTAAGCTCTCAGCTACTACTTCAGCACATGCCTGCCTGCCTGCCTGCCTGCCGCCATTTTTCCCCACCATGATGGTCATGTACTCTGACCTTCTGGAACCACGAGTCCCTGATTCAATGCTTGCTTTTATAAGCTGCCTTGGTCATGTGGTTTTGTCATGGCAACAGAAAACTATGACACCACTCCAACGGCTTTAGCTTAAGTCAGGACTTTTCAACCTAGGTCCTAAAGATAGTTTTAAGACCTGATATTTTGTTCAGGGGTGGGTGCTACCTTGATCATTTTAGGATGTTTAGCTATATCCCTGGATGCAGGTAACACTCTCCATCTGCAACAAGCAGAGGGGTCTCAAGTCATCATCGAAATCATACTTGGTGATTAGATGAGACTGTCCTTAAATCACATAAGCTGGCTCTTAAATATATATGCCCCTAGGCACATCCACCCACAATACATCTTATATTCCTCAGTTGCTCTTTTTTGCATCTTTAATTCAACCTCCTCACACTAGCTTCACTTCTATGACCTTGGTCCAAGCTGCTATACCCACTCTTTGTCCTTAGCACCACCTAACCTGTGTCTCTGACCTGCCTTTTGTCAAGTCTTCCCACCATAATCTCACTCAAATCTTTCTGGAAAGAATTTCAGCTCATGTCATAGTTCTGTGGACTCTGACATCTTTCTGTTTCATCCAGAGTCACAGCTGTGACAGATAAGGACACGGCTAACATGATCCTGCTACCTTCTTGTCCTGGGTGCCTGTCACCCTCCCCTTGCTGTGTTGTCTGCTCCAGCATGCTGGTCTCCTCCCTAGACCTGTTTTTGTTTGTTTTGTTTTTTGAGACAGGATGTCACTGTGTCACCTAGGCTGGCCAGAGACTCACTGTGTAGATCAATCTGGCCTTGAACCCACAGAGATCCACCTGTCTTTGTCTCCTGAGTGCTGGGATTAAAGGTGAAGACTATCATCTCCAGCTGCTCCCTGGTCCTTACATGACACCACCCTGTGCTTCTGCCTCAGTACCCTGTGCTTGCCATCTGTACCTGCTCTCTCTCATCCCCATGGCTGGTGCCTTCACTAGCCCTCGGTCTTCTATACAGAGCCACTTCCTCAGTGAAGTGTTCCAACAACAGCCTGTTAAAGCTTCCGCTCTCTTCTCCACCATTTACCCCTTTCTTTCTGTCATGCTTTACTTTTTACCATTTCTTACCATATCACATATTTTCCAACTGCTGTTTCTGAGAACTGAGGATCTGGTTTATTCCCAATGTTTATGCATCTTGTACCCTTGTAACACTGCCCAGAACATAGGACTTGGCAAATATTAATGGAATGAACACACTTCTCAAAACCACTACCAAGAATGTATGAAGTAGGTACTTCTGATGGCTTCAGAGACTATGGCCCATTCCTCCTTAACAAAGCAGGTGCTTACAAGTAGCTACAGATTTAAACTTAAAACAATAAGCAAATTCAATTCTTATCTGTTCCTCCTGACAGAAGGATCCTTCTTGCTCAGATGTGGGTGATGGGCTGCCTGACACTAAATATTGATCTGATGTCCTCATGGTGAGGACAGGTGCTAGGAAGCTTTGGCAGATCAGTCACTCTCCAATCTGCAACTTACCAGGCTCCCTTAGTACAGCAATCCTTAGCAGCATAGCATGGCCCTCTCTATCATCAGTCCAATGTGTTTCCAAAGCCAAGACTTACCTAGGAATGCCTCTAATTTAGATGAAGTTAACTGACACTTAACCTTTCGATTAGGGAGAAAACAGTGGAGATTAGCAAGGAGTTTAAGTGGATGGCATCCGACCAAACAGAAAGGTGATTTCCAGGTTTCTAGTGTAAAACAGGTTTACCTGTGTCTCCAGAATATTTGTTCAAATTCCAGATTACATTGGACCTGTATTCATCTATATTCATAGATCTGATAACATACTGTAAAAATGTAATTCATTTCAGCAACAAAAGTTTTTCATATGAAATACAATAAATTCCTGTGTGTGTTGTGTGCAGCAGAAACCAAAGTGTTAAAGGCAATTTTAAAGGTTATGACTCCAAATTGTTCCACAAGATGTGATGACTTCTCAAGACAACTTATTGCTTACCTTCAAAATAATACTTTATCCATACCAACATTATGTATAATAGCAAAATATAGAAGTCACTGAGATGCCAAGCAATTAAACAAGAACACAAAAGATACTACACAACCTTTAAAAGATAAGACTGGCATGTACAAGCTAGTATATACTATTCATCAAGACATCAAGGTATGATGAAGGCTAGCTACAAAAAAAAGTAAAGATTCAGTTGTATGAATCCATATATATTTACATAAGTCATTTTTTGAAAGGTACAAAAGAGATGGGTAGGGGGTTACATGGTTTAGAGTTTTGCTTTTGATTTTTCACTGTTGACATTTTTCTGCTTTTGAAGTTGATGGTCATGTGCTAATACTTTAGTTTAGAACAGTGGTTCTTAATCTGTGGGGTTCTTAATCGCCACATCTTTGGGGGTTAGACAACCCTTTCACAGGGGTCGCTTAAGACCTTCAAAAAACACAGATATTTATATTATAATTCATGATAGTAGAAAACTTACAGTTAAGAAGTAGCAACAAAAGTGATGTGATGGTTGGGGGTCAGTACAACATAAAGAACTATATTACAAGGTCGCAGCATTAGCAAAGTTGAGAACCACTGGCTTAGAAAGAGAGGAGCAGTAGTCAGTGCAAAAAAGGAAAACATCCACTTCAATGTTTATTTTGAACAATGCCTGTGTCTTCTGGAGAGATTTCCCTCTCCAGAAGCTCAATTGCTTACTTTTAGAAAACACACATAAATTTTCTTCTAAATAAGCTCATTTTCCTAACACATCTCATTAATGCTGCAGATTTGCTACTTTCCATTTTAATTGCATTTCTCAGAGAACATCAGGCAGTAAGGTAGCCAGATAAAGTTTGAATTGATGAAATGTTTCTCTTTCGTGGACTGGGGAGATGGCTCATTTTGTGAAGTGATTGCCAAGGTCAAGAGTGTGATTCTCCAGAAGCCAGAAAGACTAGGCACAGTGGCACACATTTACAATCTCAACATTGGAGAGGCAGAGACAGGAAGATTACCTGGAGTGTGCTAGTAGCCACCCTACCCTGATTGGTGAGTTCTAGGCCAATAAGAGATTAAGCTGATCTCTGGCCTCCACACACATACCCACCCTCACAAAACATTTGACTCCTGTGATTAAACAATAGAGCACCCTTTACAGAAATGCAATATTGACTTAAAAATTATCTCCAAAGCTTGGCAATACTGTGTGTGTGGGAGGGGGATCACAAATCACTAATGTAGTATTGGAGCCCACAATTAAATTAATTTATAGAGGTTTTAATGCAATTAAGTTTTCTCCAGACTGTATCTCTAATGGCACTGGAATTTTTTACTTAATATACTTTAAAACATAATTCATTTTCATTTTTGCAAAGTCATTTAAATATTATGAATATCACTTTTGTACATATTTCCATGGTGACAATATGTTCGCAGTCTATTTAATTTACAGATGATGGGACCCAAATGAAAACTCTCTGAGGACCATAGATCTTTTCCACCACCACATTCCCCTTCCAAGATATTAAGTGTATAAGTTATCTATACTTGCAAGAATGGACTCTTGAAATAGTAATAAATATTGTAAATGATCTGATTGTGAAACTTTAAGAAAATTAAAATCCATAGCAAAGAAAGCATTAGAGATACAAAGAGTCATATGAGAGTAACAACCGTATGTTTGGGGTTCATAATTTCAGCTAATAAATTATTATGGTTGGAAATGAATACATATTTTACACAGGCAAATTAAGGATATAGTTAGAGAGTATAAGATATACATAAGCTTGAAAACCTGAAATCAATTCTTTCACATAAATGTACAAGGAACTGTACACAAGATAGCTAAGGGTCTCTAAATACAGTAAAGAGACTCTGTGGTCACCACCCATAAGGAAAGTTGTTCAGATAATTACTTTAAAGTCTTTTTAAAAGATTTTGTGTGTATGTATGCATGTGAGTACCTCTGGGGGTCAGAAGAAGTGTTGGATCCCCTGGAGCTGGCCTTGCAATTGATTGTGAGCCACATGATATGAGAGAGGGGACTGAACTTGGGTCCTCTGTGAGAGCAGGAAGAATTCTTACCACTGCATGATCTCTCCAGCCCAAGCTAGGTAATTACTCATGCTCCCAAGCCCACATGTAAATAATCTGTACTGGCGGCTATTTAACAAAAAAGAGCTAACTGGTTTGAGCCCTGAAAGAAAGACATATACACAATTGGTCCAAAGCCTTTCAGCTGAGGAGATCAGCTCCACTCAGATGTCATATTTGGTTTCTCTGTTGAGAAATAGTTGGCAAAGAAGAAGTAGATGTAACTGTGAAAATGATAACTGTAGTTGACAACAACACAAAAATTCTAAAGGATAACAAGTATCACTGTCATGGATGGAATTAAGCAGGAATTAAAATCTAGTGTGAGGAGAGTCAGAAATGGCTCAGCTGGTAACAGTACTTTGCTGAGGACCTAAGTTTGGTTCCCAACATCCATGTGACCGGCTCATAATCACCAATAACTCAAGTTCCAGGGAATTTGGTACCCTCTTATGGCCTCTGCAGGCATGTATACACACACACACACACACACACGTGCACACACACACGTGCACACGCACACACACGTGCACACACACACGCACGCACACACACACATGCACGCACGCACGCACACAAATAAATAGTTAACAAACAAACAAATATATAAATATAAAAACAAGTCTTTAATAAACCTAATGTAAGCTGTATATTAAAGAGTCTATTCGTCCTCTCTGGGTATTTTCCACTACCCCACAAATATGAAAGGAATATTCTCCTAAATGACTGTGGGACAAAAGAACAGCCAGGACAGTCTTACCTGTTTTCCAGATGAACTGATTGTCCTTTCTGCCTTCCAAATGAGCTGCTTGGGACAGCAGGAGAGAAAACACCAGAAAGAGCTTCCTCATGCTCCTTAGAACCCAGTGAGTGACAGCCAGATCACTCCTTGGAAACATTCTTCAGATTTTTCAGTGTCTTCACTTGCCTAATCCTGAAAGCAAGAGAAAGACAGGTGAGTGCTACTGTTTGGCAATCATGACATGCTCCAACTGCCAGTGACTTTCATGTGACCACACGACAGATGCCCCATTACAGAGTGTTTTATTCTTAAAAGTAATCAAGTTTGGAGGATGCCTCACGTATTTGCTTCCTTTCTGCTCAGAGGAATTCCTTGAGGGGCTTACAACTGAAGAGAGAAATTGACAGGCGCTACTAAGACCCAAAGAGGATGAGGAACGAACATCCTTAACAGCAGTGAGTGGAATGACTCAGAATGAGGCCAGAGCCGAGAGAAAATAGAGGGAAATACACAAGACAATATCTGAGAAGAGCCTTTGGGAAACATAAGGGCTTGAAGGAGTCAAGAAGGACACATCTGAGAGAATAAGGCACTGAAAGCTAGTTATGTTTGTGTTCAGGGATTGGTGATTAAGTGGGTGGTTGCTTTGAAGGACATGAAGGGGAGGGAGGAACAGGTGGAGATGAGGTTTGGAATACAGGTTAGGGACCAAATTGTAAAGGGCCTTGAATGTCAGGAGGAAATTTTGAAACAGTAAAGAACTTTTAAATATCTAAGATTAGTGGGCATCACCAGTTACTAGTGAATAGTGTTAGATAAACTGGGGATCAGGCCCTAGGAAAGACACAGGGATCACCCAGTGATGGAAAAAATGGATGAGATCTACATGAGTAAACTGGGGGTGAGGGGGGTTCATGGAGGGCAAGGGTCAGGGGAAAGAGAGCTTAGGGGAGCAGGAGGTCCTAGCTGGATCAGGAACAGAGTGGGAAAACAAGGAAAGAGATACCATGATAAATGAAGACCCCATGAAAATAGGAAGAATCAGAGTGCTAGAGAGATCCCCAGGAATCCACAAAGATACCTCCACAATAGACTACTGGCAATGGTCAAGAGGGTGCCTGAACTGACCTACCCTGGTGATGGCCCAACACCCTAACTATCCTGATAGAACCCTCATCTGGTGACTGATGGAAGCAGATGCAGAGCTCCATGGTCAAGGCCCAGGCAGAGCTCCAGGAGTCCAATGGATGAGAGAGAGGAGGGATCACATGAGCAAGAGATATTGAGACCATGATTAAAAAAATACAGAGACAACTAGCCAAACTAGTGGAAACACATGAACTGTGAACCAATAGCTGAGGAGCCCCCATGGTATTGAACTAGGCCCTCTAGATAAGTAAGACAGTTGTTTAGCTTGAACTATTTAGGGGGCCCCCAGGCAGTGGGATCAGGACCTTCCTTAGTGCATGAGTTGGCTTTTTTGGAACCTAATGCCTATGCTGAGACACTTTGTGCAGCCTTGGTGCAGGGAGGAGGGGCTTAGACCTGCCTCAACTGAATATACCAGGCTTTGCTGAATCTCCAGGGGAGACCTTGCCTTGGAGGAGGTGGGAATGGGGAGTGGGTTAGTCAGGGAAGGCTGGAGGTGGAAGGAGGGAGGACAGGGGAATTCGTGGTTGATATGTAAAATGAATAGAAAATCTCTTATTTAAAAAAAAGGAAAAATCAAAAAAAAATGGGGGTCAGGGTTATGAAACTGGTGGAATAATTCCAGCAACTATGGATAAGTAAAACCCTTAGGAGATATTTGAGAAATAGAAGATAGACTGGGGAGAAAATATTCAGTGGAGGGTTAGACATGGCTGATAAGAGGAAAAGTTCAAACAGGATAATAAAATATAAAATGTAAACACATGAACAGCTGGTGCCTATCACTAAGAATGCAAAACCTCTTCAGACACCGCTTTAAAAGGAAAGATTCAAATAATATGTTTTAGAATATATGAAATCTGATACACCTACCATATATACATGTATATTTATATTTCTTTGTTGGGTAATTTTTTGCAATGATAGAGACAGAACTCAGGGTCATATATATGCTAGACAAATGTTACTTTATCTATTCACTACAACCCCAAGCCACATGGCTAAATATAGATAAGAATTATGGGTTAATTTAAGTGTAAGAGCTAGTCAGTAATAAGCCTGAGCTAATGGCCAAGCAGTTATACTTAATATAAGCTTCTGTGTGCTTACTTGGGGGACGTGAGTGGGAGAGATTTGTACTGACCACCAGCTGGCCAGGACACAGGAAAACTTCTAACTACAATTACAACTAGAGTGGAAGAGAATGGAAATAAACTTGATATTTGATTATGAAAAATATATACACACATATATATATATGCACATGTTATGTATGTGTAGATGAATACAGATAATAGATGATAGATGACAGATATAGATGATGGATGACAGATATATAGGTTATAGATGATAGATGATTGATTGATAGATAGATAGATAGATAGATAGATAGATAGATAGATAGATAGATAGATAGACAGATGGTATAATAGAATGAAAAGTGGCCTGATTATCATTAAAGTGTCACAGGTAAACATTAGTACACCTAATACCCAGCAAAGTTACTAAAGAATAAGAATGGTGGTAACTCTGACTATAAGCATCCTACCAAACAATGAGAAGGGAATAGCTTCTATAATCCTGAAGTCCTCGTATACAAAGTAGCATGTGACATCTCTTCTGATGCTCAGTTCCAACTATCTAGAGCATCTCAATGCAGCATCCTCTAGATCAGATTTGTTTGTTGACACATCTGTGGAGATTGTCTTGTTGCATTGATGGATGTGGAAAGACCCGTTCTGAATATAGGTGGCACAAATCCTTAGTTTGGGAACCTGGACTCAACTGGACTAGAGTAGAAAAGGTTAGGTGAGCATTAAGCATTCATAGATTCATTTTTTTCTGCTCTTGATTGTGGATGTGACTCATTTCGGGCTCCTACTGTGACCTCTATACAGCTATGGACTCTAACCTGGAACTGTGAGCTAAAATGAACCTTTCTCCCCTAAGCTGCCCATTCTCAGGGTATTTTTTTTAATCACAGCCCTAGAAATAAAACCAGGACACTTCCTTTTGCTTGATTTTTTTCCTCATAAAGAGTCATTGCTGTATTCCTACCCACTTGTAGAATTTACCCAGTGCTCCTCATAAATATAGGTGATGCTGAACACCACTTCATCAAATAGAACAACAGTAGGTAGTAGCATTTGAGGCAGTCTCTTGGCATTCCCAGAATATACCAAGGGTACAGTGGTATAGTATAAATTAGTAAAACTTATTCTAGAAGGAGCCAAGCAATGAACTTTGAGTACACAGCTCTCTGATCACCTGCTTCAGTCCTGGGATGAAGAAAGTATTTTAAAAGACAACTTAAAGCTCTGCTTCAGACTTGTACATCACACATGCCAGTATTGAGGGTAGTAAAAGTGGCGGGCTCTGGCTGAAGTAAACCAAGTCCACTTGTTCTCTGCTTATTCTCACAAGTGGTCTGTTAGTAGGTTTCATGACTCCTTAGAGGCACTACTAGACTCATCTCTAAACCTTCTGTCCTTGGAAACTGAATTGAACACACATCCTTGCTGCAAAGAGCCAAAAGTACAATTCATCACAGTTGTGCCTTTGCTAAGGTCTGCACATCATAGAACTAAATTATAATTTGTTCTATGGTCACTCAGAGTTCATATGATATTTTTTGTGAATCAGAAAAAGAGATCCCCTTCTCAAGTAGAAACATTTTGAAATTGGTAGATTGTTCTGGCTGTGAGTTGTTTCTCAGAATTCTGGTGGTCAGCGTTCTGAGCAAAGTGTATATATAAGCACGTTCTAATTGTTTGCTTTGGTGAATATCACACATATACCATCATTGGGAGGCATGTTCTCCCACCCACTCTGTTGGTGAGGAGACTACTATCTCCAGAGCTGGAACTTGAGAGAGATAAAAAGGCTCCTGGAGAGTAAGAGGAAACAGAATTCAGCCACAGGCTCTCTCTCCTGCCTCAACTTCCCAAGAGCTAGGATTCACATGAGAATCAGCTGGGTGCTAGACGTATTGTGATGTATTAAAATCTTCCTAGGTCTTTTGTCTCAGTAGACACACTGAATCCAGACTATTATTTCACTCAGAAAACAATATAATATTTTCTACAAACACATATACACAAATGGATGATTAACTGATTTGATAAAAGACTTGTCTGGACATTTGTAGTAAGACACCACTGCCAATTACTCTGCTGAGAAAGTAAAATAAGATATGTTGCCCCCTGAAATAATAGACTTTCCCATGATTCCCACAAGGGTGAAAAATTCAGCTAGGCAAAATCAAATGGGCTGAGTATTATACAATGACAGGTTCTAAGTCAGTGTCATATCAAATGGAGTTTAATAAAAATGATGATTGTGTTTGAGGGTAAGCTGTGATTACAAAAGTTAAACAAAGGAATTAGCTAGAAAGACCAACTCTCTACTGAAGCCATGCCTTTCTGTGGTACAAAACTGTCACAATATAGGTGGCTTTGTCCCGTTCTCATTAGTAGGATGCCTTCTTACACATCCATCATACGTAAAACTAGATGCAAGTCATTCAAATGTGAACTAAAGGAAAGTATATCTGCTCTCCTTAAAATGGCTGTAAATAAGAGGTCAGACGGAGGTCTCAATGGATTAAAAGTTCCAGTGAGATCATGCAGGAGCCAGGATGATACGCCAAGGACTCATATTCCAATATTTTCAATTCTGTATCAATACTTGAATCTTACTTGGAAAAATATTATCTCAGCACAACTTACTCTGAGCCTTCATCTCCTCTGGACACTGTTCACTGGCCTGAAGCCCAGTTCTGACTCTTCAAAGGAACCCACAACCTTGAAGCCTCTTTCTGTGATTATCTAGGGTAGAACTTTTTACCCATAGTCTAACATCCCCAGGATGAATAGCTTTAAGACCCCCTATACTCCATGGTCAATATATGTCCTACCTAACACCAATAAACAAGGCACCATAGCAGTAGGGCTCATAGGATGAATTTAAAATAACAAGATCTAAAGAAGATATTTAAGAATGTACAGCTGAGTTCTGTACAGAGCACTACAGCAATCATATTCCTGAGAAGACCCACAAGTTACTGGTGTTCTCAGTCTTTCCCACTATACCTAATGATTTATTTTTCCAAAGAAGGTTCAATGTAGAGTAAAGGAACCTGGTTGTTAGAGAGAGCCACCATGAGTCAAAGTGCATCATTTCATATGTATCTAAGGTGGGGCACTGTCAGGCTCATGGACCATGCAGGATGGACTCTGAACACAAGTTTGTTGCCTTTTTTCTCTCTCTCAAATGCTTGAAATTCACAAAATTATTCTTTGGGCCACAGTGGGAGTGATTCTTACACCTGTAACTTGAGAGTTCACTATGAGCAAAATGAGGGGATAGAGAAGAACAAGAGAACCATTCCTCTGTTTATATAACACAAATGGGGAAAAAATGCTTTAACTGATAAAATATGCTATGCTGGAGACACCACCCATGATGATATGAATAATTTACATTATAGAGGTTGCTGAAATTCCAAATCAACTTATTTACTATATCTCTTAGCACCCAGGATATATTTGCAAGGAGAGCGTGAAAATGATGAATACTAAATAAGAAACACAGTTTCTCCTTTTCGCCTCAACTTTCTAATCACACAAAGGCCATTCAGCCTACAAAAAGTGTGTCAGTCTTATGCATTTCATTTCCCCCTAACTGCATTCTTATCATCACAGCCCTTGAATATTTAAAAGGTACAAAGCTTTAAAACCATAGAAATTGTTCCAGTTTGCCTTCCAGCCTGAAGGAATAGGGAAGAGTGGGGGCCAAGCTTACTGTGGCTACGTATTTCCACAGAGCATCATCTAATGCTCACAGTGGAGAAGATGTCTCAGTAAAGATGGTTGATGAGTGGGCACACAGCATTGTGTGCTCTACTTCATCTTCCATAATGAGTTACTCTACACATGGCAGTATCCTAAGGACATCATTGAGGAGCAGCCTGTTCAGTCTTGTGCAATTTGTATGTGCATATGACCATTTCAAGTATGCATATTAGCATTTCATTTTAAAGATGATGAAACCAAGGTGTGGGGAATGACTTGAAATACAAAGCTCATGGAAATAGTGAGCCGTTTGTGAGAGACCTCATTGGCTGTCATTGAAAGCCCAGAGACAAGTATTGTCCTTAAGAAACCATACAAGAATTCACCATAAATAAAATAAAAGAACAAGAAAGATACTCCACTATGTGTGTACCACAAATGAGGAAAGTGCCTTAGCTATGATAAAATTGTGTTATGCTGGAGGTGTAACACCAACACAAGCAATTCCTCATGCCCTTCAAAGCAAAGATCCTTCCCAACTTTATGGGTTCTCTCAGTGGCTCATGCAAGGCAAGCTCTCTATCATTTTACCTAACACTCATAAAAATCAAAACATGATAAGCAATTATTCCCACTGAAGGATCCTAATGATATGAAATATAAGCATGTAATATGTGGATGTTTACATATATATAATATAAATATATACATATATATCAGTTATTAATATAAATACATATTAAGAACTGAAATAGCTTTGTATCCTAGAATAAAGCACAAAAAAATCTGAAAAATATTTGTAATAATATCTTATCTCTTTCTGTATAAACTCTTGCCAAAAGACATAGCAGATAAAAAAGGATTGAAATGGGTTTTCTAACCAAAACTTCCACTTAGTAGGAAATGAAGATATGTCTGTATTCCCCACTTCTTCCAGAACTATATATTTTAAAATATGTCCTATTTAAGAAAAAAAAAAGAAAATCATATTGCCAGGTATACTGGTGCTACCCAGCTGTATGATTTATAGGCTGCAGGGCCAAAGGTATGGCTATCACCCATGTTCAGTAAAAAGTACGGTTCCCTGAAAGAAAGGACAGGCTCTTGCAATTGGCTGCATTCCTATAAAATGTGGATGTCATCTTCAGATTGGGATGATGGATGTCACACCCTGTGCATGGAGGAGAACACAGAAGAATCCCGGGACCCTGCTTTCTTTATCCATTCATAACTGCTGTTTGAGACTGCCAACTTCTCAATTTTCTGCTTTGTAAGAAAAACCTGCTTCTGCTCTGGCATGCCTCTTTCTGTGTGCTTCCTCTAACATAAGCTGAAGGTAAATCCTAAGCCCCACAGTGTCCAAATCCCTTGGCCCAGGGGGTCTATTTATAAACAACGGTTTGTGTGACTGTATCTCTACCACTTACACAGGTTGAAACACACCTCACATGTGGTTCAGGTGACAATATTGAAATGTATTGCTGAATATGAACACAAATGACCTTGATTCTGTGACTATCAAGCTGATTTATCCTCCATATTGGCTTCCTCACCTATCTACGTCTTTGGACATCTTTCTTAAGTGCTATCCCATGACACAAAGGGGTACTTACTTTAAGATGATAACTACAATCAAAGAAGCTAGAGGAACAGGTTTGTTTTCCTTGATCCATCTGAGGCTGCTGACTAAAGGAAAGGAGGAATTCTTCTTGTAAGCTAACTTGGTTTCCCCTATGAGAATAAACTGGTTCAAATAGCCAAAGTTGGATAAGAACATATTAAAGATGCAACCTTCTAGTTATTTCTACACCTACATCATTCTGAGACTACCTTAAAAGCATTCTTGCAGTTTTATAACCAACTGGCCTCACCCTCATGGAAAATCCTAAAATCCTCTCCTCATGACTTCATAGAGTCTCCCCCACTTCCTTCTCTTGAGACAAGTTGTGAAACTTCCATGTTGGCTCCTTCTCTCTGGCACCCTCTCTTTGGCCCACACCATTCACACATCCTCTTCATTTTGACATTCATATTTGTATGATTCTGGCTCTGTCCTCAGATTCCTTCCCTTGCCCAGCTCTGTTTGCTGTCCTGCTTTAAATAGCTCATGTCTCCATTCCTCTTTCTCCATATCCATTCCTGTAACTTCAGCCATAACTTCTGCCCTGATCTGCTCCTTACACCTACCACTTTCCATGTCCACATGGACATCTGATAGCCAACTCTTACATATTGACAGAAGCAGAGTCCTTCATTCCTGTGTGACCACAGACCAGTTCTGACTCAGTGTCACCATGTCAGTAACTGGGTCACATGTCACAAGAGTCCCAGTAGTCATCCTAACATCCTATCTCTCTCTCAAATTTACAGGTCCATTGTTGATGACGATGCATTCATGAGCAGATGTAGTTTCTTATGCACCAACATAAAGTCTGGAAACTTTAGGAATGTCTTTGGGTTTAAGTCTCAATTCTCTCTTCTATGCTTAGAAAAACCAATTTCATAGTTATACAACTCTGTACCCATGAGCTGACAAATTACTTGCTCTTTTAAAATAATCTTACTCTACCTGGCCCCAAATCAGAGCAATGGAAAAAGTAGTACATTGCCTTTTTCTCAAGATGAGGATACTGCAAGGAAGGGAAATAAGAGGTTTAATCATTTAATAGAAATAGCATAAAATAGTCACTAAGGTGTAAAAAAAGTTTTCTGGGCTATACGCTGCTTTGATAAAACCATAGACCCACTGCTTCTGAGAGTTGATGGTACACATAGAGCAGGACTGAAGGGTGAGAGAGATCTGTCCTGACCGCAGGACCACAGGCCAGGTGGGACATAGGAAAACTTGAGCTATACTAAGGAATATACATACATACATATGCTCCTGTTTGAGGAATTTAGGTTAATTAAAAATGAAAATAAATTTAATTTGAAAACCTTACATTTTAGAAAGAGTAAGAAAATGAATATAAATATTTCTGTATGTAGATTAAGTAATAAATGAGATATATAATTATCTATTTTGTGATGTATCTTATTTGAAAAAAGCATGGATGAATCTAATAATCACTTTCTATATATGTAGTTTACTATGCACAGACATGTGAAGGCTACAGTGGGTTTTGTGGGCTTACACTCAGCTGCACTAAAGACCCTTATTTAAAAAACGGAACTACTAGACTGTGTGAATGAGATAACTTCCTCTTTTCAAATTATGTTGACCTTTAAAATTAAAAAATATTTAATTACTCATTAATATTTTCTACAATGTAAGATTCTAAATATTTAATATCAAGACAATTATCTGGTTAAACTGTAAGTACAGCCTTGTGTTCTCTTGATTAATTATGAATCTAATGTTGCAAAGGAAGCAATTGAAAAATGTGTCCACAGTTGACATCAAAATAATAACATGTTTATAAGCCTATGAAATTCTCCAGGAGTCACTCCCATTATCTTTTATAAGTTTTCATTTACTATGGCTCCATGTCGACCATTAACAAGATGCTCATCAGACTCAAGGGATTGGGAGGGATCCTCTCCCAGATTGTGTCCTTTTCACTTCCCAAAACAGCAGAGTGAAATTGAAGGGAAGCATCCCAAATAAAGGGAAATTTAAAAGAAAGTCATAGACTCTTTTTTAAATTTTTTTTATTGTAGCAAAAACACTCATCCAAGAGGACAGATGATGTTCTTTTAAATAGCATCTTCAAAGTTGACCATGTTTAAAAGTATGAACGTGTGTGGGGATGCTAGTTTAGTTTTCCATTATTTTAAAATCAGCATGTGAAGTGTTAAGTATCACTACGGCATTTTCAAAGTGTGTCTTAGATTCTCCTCCCTGTGTTCTCGCCCACCCCCTTGCTTCCCTTATATCCTCTGCCTTCCCTGTCTCCTTCCCATTCTCATGTCACAGGTGTCTTTCTGTCACCCTTATGCCTCTCTGTTGGTCTCCTTTCTAGTTTCTTGGGCTTTGTACACATTTACACACATTTATATGCATATATATATATATATATATATATACATTATATGTGATGTGTAGATTTTTTATTATAGTTTTTGAGATTACAATTACATCATTTCTCTCCTTCACTCTCTTCCCTTGAACCCCTCCTCTGCTTCCCCTCTTTCTTGCTTTCAAATTCATGGCTTCTTTAATTGTTGTTACACACACACACACACACACACACACACACACACACACACACCTTTCCTAAATACATAAATATAAATGCTCAGTCTGTGTAATGTTATGTGTGGGAGGATGTGTGGTTTAGTTTTCAAGGCTGACATTTCGGACTGGATAATCAGTTGGTGTATTCTTCCCTGAGAAAGTCTATTCCTTCTGCTCTCAGAATTCCTTAGTTTTCTGTAATTTTTTGTCTAGGTTTGGGGCATCCTGAGATTTCCACTTTCCACATTAGCATGTCTATTGTCATTCTTTCTCAGGTCAGGTCATGAATGGGAAAAATGGGGAATCTTTAATAGTGAAAGTGGAGAGAAATAAATACAGAAAAAGGAAGGAGGCAGATAAAATAACAGTAAGGATGTCAAATATTCATATGGAATCATACCACTAGCTATCTACCTAAAATACCTATAATACATGTAAGTCTGTATATGTGTGTGTTAAAATGAAATTTTTCCATCTTGGCTGGCAATGCCCTCCTCCCAAGAACCATAGATTAACAAAAGCCCCACACCAAGCATGAGAGACCTTCATTCAAGCTGCTGGTCAGGGCTGCCCAAACAACTTCCAAAATATTATGGGCTATTGCTGCTGCCATTGGTTTCCTCCAGAGGCAGAAGGCAAGTCCCATGCAGCAAGGATGCAGGATGTAGAAGACCAGTGCCGGATCTGATCTGAAAGACTCCTTCCTGAGGACTAGCTTTCATGGTACCAGAAGGTGCCATGCAAGCTTCCAAGGGAGAGAAGCAACCAACAGTCCTACTAAGCTATGACACCTATAAACCACAATAGTCAACATGGTACTATAACCCAAAGGGCGCAGGAGTGGCAGACATACCTTGGTGATAACCAACAGCTCTCTAATTGGGCCTAAAGCGCAATCAAAAACAGGGAAACCATGCATAATATTGGAAATCTAGTTAAGTACTTGGGGTTAGCGACGTCATGGATCTTTGAGGAGCATGTACAGTGCCACTTTACTAAACCAGCATAATTCCTAACTACTTTCTAAATATTCATCCTTATACCCATAGATAAGTGCAGTTCTCACACCTCATCAAGGAAACTTCTCTTTGCAACAAATAGCTGTTACAGAAAACCATAACTTACCAATCGGAATGAAGACCTATAGATCCCAATCTAAACTCATACACATATACCACAACCCCTGCACCTAAGGCTCAGGGATCACTGCAGAAGAGGGGCACAAAAAGATTGTAGGAGCCAGTGGAGCGGGGGGAGTTTACTGTGAGATTGTGTCTACTAGAAATGTTAGAGAAACTACGCTCATGAAGTTGGTAAGAACCAACATGGCATGTAGATATTTTAAACAAATACACCCAGCCTGAATGCAATTGTTGTGAAGTACATTTCATGTATCATCTCCCCTACATTAAGATCACCATATGTTAATCTAATCAATCCTACCCACTTCCCATTTCAAAGGCATGGGCAGAAATCATTGACACTAACTAGAAGTCACTCTTCCTTACCATGCTTCACTACTAATATGTGCCTATGCATACAAGCAGATATTTTTGAATATTAAATATCTGTGGGTACAGTACGATAGTTCGATATGGGCATATAAAACACAGTGATCAAACCAGGGCAATCTGCATTTTTATCTCTTTAACCATTTATCATTTCTTAATGTTACTAAGCTTCCAACTCCTCCTGTCTAGTTGTTCTAACAGACATAATAAATTACTGTGAACTATGGTCACCCTACTGGTGTGTATCTCTCCATAAATTACTCCTCTTGTCAAACCATATCTTGATGCCCATTATCCTACATCTCTGTGTACCCCCTCCTCATGTTTATCCGACTTTCCTGCTTTTATGAAATCATACGTATTAAGCTATATGTGTGAGTGAAAGCATGCTATATTTGTCTCTCTCCTCTGGCTAATTTCAACACAATACAATGCTTTTCAGTTCCTTCCATGTTTTTGCAAATGCAAGATTTCATTCCTTTTTGTGATTTAATGTCATTTTGAATAAACTCACCCACCCTCAAGGCAATTGTCACACAGTACATTTCATCTATCATTGCCCTAGCATGGTATAACTATACCACATTTCCTTTTCTATCCATTGCTACACACCTCAGGTGATTCCATATCTTGGCTACCGTGGATGCTGTGGAGGCAAGGCAGTAAAAATGAGAATACAGGCATCTCTTTGGCATGCTCATTCTCCTTCCCATGGATATACACCCAGGGAGTAGAATAGTTGTATTTATGTTATTTCTGTTTTTGGTTTTCTGAGATATCTGTTGACATAATGACTGTCTAGATTTATATCCCCACAAATAGTACAAACAAATACTTTGAAAATGATAAACTGGCCAAGTTACCAAACCCAAATTTTGAAAGAGTGTTTTCTCTCAGAGAAAGACAAAAGTTCACTGGATAACCTGGCAATTTGCCATCGGAAATTTTACATTGGAAGTTTAATTACAAACTTAGATAAGTGGATTATAATGAAAGATATCTCTAGTGAGGGAGCCTAGACAGATGCATCGTGAATGCATTAAAGAAAACACCAGAGAGAGAACTTTCCACCAGCAGAGAGATTTTAATTAAACAGCAATAGGACGGATCTCTTCTGTGAAATGATTTTACTGTTAACCACAGTTCATTAAAACTATTTACGATAGTCTTTAAAACTATTCCACTCTGGAAAGAGGTCTAAACCTGCCAGTCTCCATTATAAGGGCAGAAACTGTGTGTACGAGTAAAGAAGATTCATTGGATAATTGTAGGGTGGAAATGTATTTCTTAACATGCTGATCTTGGAAAACACACAAGGCAGAGTTCTGAACTGTACACAGACCCAAGTCCTTCAAAAAAGTCAAAGGAGCCAGCACTTACCAATAAGATGCCAACTGAAAGTGCAGAGTCCCTTAGACACAGGCATAGGAGGGCATTTCTTTACCTTACTACTTGCATGGACTAGATGACTTATTTGAGGTATCAGCCTGTTGAAGGCATACATTTCAGAAAGCCCTACCAGTATTCCTGTGACCTCTGAAGTGTCCAAACAAGAATTTACAACTCAATGCGAAAGCTAACATGTTCTCCATTTTGTATGCCTGGATTAGAACCCAGCATCTAGACTCAGTGAATACACGGTAAATATTAAATATGTGAAGAAATGAATGAAGTGAATAAGTAGAAGCAAACAAGCACATTCCGTTCTAAAGAATGACTTGGGATATTGTAATATTATAAAATAAAATATTATCAAATAACACATAAGCACACACATATATGTGTGTATTATAATATATATGTCTACATGCATACACATCCATATGCAATATATACATAATAGAAGAGGGGCTGGAGAGATGATAGCACAGCCATTAAGAGAATTTGCTGCTCTTCAAGAGGACCTAATTTGGTTCCCATCACAATTCACAACAACCCAACCCTGGAGTTTCAAAGGATCTGATGCCCTCTTCTGGCCTCTGTGGGCTCTGCAGCCATTCTCAAATACAAACATAAACATAAATAATAAAAATAAATCTCTTACTGCAAGCCAGGAGGTGATGGTGCACACCTTTAATCTCAGTACTCGGAAGTCAGAGGCAGGTGGACCTCTGTGAGTTCAAAGCCAACCTGGTCTACAGAATGAGTTCCAGGATAGCCAGGGCTACACAGTGAAACCCTATCTTGAAAATAAATCACAAAAATAAGTAAATAAGTAAATAAATAAATAAATAAATATTTTTAAAAGAAACTAATAATGTGTAAAAAAAATTGGTCTAAGAAAAGCAAAGCCTCACACACTTATGGAAAATGAATTCTCAATTGTAGCCCTCTAATACTGCATAATTCTATTTTCTCAGATGTCTAACTTCTCTATTCACCCCAACAACACTACAATTTGTACCATAAACATTTCCCAGGCTGTCACTAATTATAAAATCAAGTGAGCATCAATAGACATTTTTGAGGGGATACCTAAGGAGTCCAAAAGGACCCTTGAGCCAGGCACAGGGGCACATCCCTGACATCTCAGCCCTGGGGAGGCAACAGGAATAAGACTACTACAGGTTTAAGGCCAGCCTGGGCCACACACTGAGACCTTGACTCAGAATGCCAACTGGGTAGTTTATAACTCAGTGCTTGAGTGCTTGCCTGGCATGCAGAAGGGTCCTGGGTTTGATCCCCATCACTGCAGAAAACAAGGACAGTTTTCTAAACCCGGCATTATACACAGAGGAGTGACCCGCTGATGCTTTGATATGGGAAGGAGAATGACACATAGATGCTTTGATAAGTAAACTCTAATTCGTGATTAAGGAAAGCTCTTAGAGGAAACTAAATGAGTTTTATTCCCTGGGCTCATCATGGGGAATGTCACATACCTTGTAATTTCTACAAATAGTTTCGCCTTTTGATTTTCAGTTAGGAGTGGCATTCGGAAGCTTCAAAGGACCTATGGGCCCTTTAAAATACCATTTTAATAGAATCATTTTTCTATGAAAGTTCAAAAATATAACTTCCCACAGAACTGAATGTTTTACTGTATCTGAGGACTAGACATTAACATCAACACAGACATGACCTCTGTCAGTTGGGGGGTGAGAAATAACACTCAGAAATTGGAAGGTCAGAGAGACAAGTCTGTTAGAACAAAGGAGTCATCAAGAGAGAGGAAAGGCATATCAGAGATGTCTTACATGCATTAAAATAAAAATGACACTGTCTAATGCATCAGCACAAATACAAGGTGAGGTCATGGAGTCTGGGCAGCAGAATAGAAAAGACCAGGCCCTCCCCCAGATGACTGTAAAAGAAACCTTGCTTTTCCCATGTTGGCTACACCACTAGACAAGTGGCATTCACACCAAGTCCACAGGTGTCGCGAATCCTTTAGGGAAACCAGATATACAGCTCATCATCCAAGCAGATCAAATTACACTTGCATGGAATTATATATTTATGAGACAAAAACCAACACAATATGTCACCCTGTGGGCCAAATGTCACTTTTTTTGTGTGGTCACAGCTGCGCTTTGATCCTGCAGCTGCTTTCCAAAGGCTTGTCATTGGTCACGGTGGAGGAGTTCTGAGTTGGCTCAGCCCAGGTGGGAGGGGAAGTGAGAGTCCACGCTGAAGTTCACACTGGAGAAGAGAGATTTTAAAGGGCAAAAACTTGGGTCCCTCCCTACTGCTATTAGGCTATCACCTTTTCTCATTTGCATAATTAGTGCACTTCACAAGCATGCAGGAGTTCAACTTGAAGTTGACCTCTAAAGTAAAGACAAGACACAGAAGACTGCAGTCCTATGCAGGACAGAGAACTCCGCCAGGCCTGGGATGGAGCGGGGGTCTTACAGTCACCACCATACCACAAAATCCCAGAGACTCTTCTCCACAAAGACCCAGGACCTTAGTGCCACAGAGCTGGCTCCATGTTTAAGAGCACGCGATGTTCTTCCAGAGGACCCATGCTCCGTTCTTAGCACCTACATTAGGTGGCTTACAACAACCTATAACTTTGGTTCCAAGAGAGCTGATACCCTCTTCTGGCTTCCCCCATGTTCACGTACCCATACACTACACCACACTACACTACACTACACACACACTCACACAATCTGTAATAGAGAAAAGACTGAGACATTGGAAAGGCATCCTGGAACCAACTTGTGTGAGTTGCCTTCACTTTAGTAAAGGACCCATTAAAGTGACTCACACCTAAATTGACACATCATCTGGCCTTCATCTCCTCCTTTTCTAGAACTCATAAGAAGGCTATAGACAGGGCAGGGAAAGATTAGATTTCACCTTGCCTCATGTTTTGCCAGACTGTAAATATATTCATTGTCCTATATTAATTTGTTTCCTAATTTCTTTTGGAGCACAGAGAAGCTAAAGATTTCAGTACTGAAGTCCAGGGTGACATGTTCCAACATACCTTTAACGCTGTGTTAAAAAATACAGTGGGGCCCAACAAGATAGTTCAGTGGGTAAAGTTGCTTCACACCAAGACTGACAACCTGATGCCATCCCTGGAACTCACATGGTGGTAAGAGATGGCTAACTTCCACAAGTTGTTCTCTGCTTCCAAATGTGCATCATGTGTTGTCTTTCTTTACAACTGTTGGTGCCTTTTTAAGCCAGGCTATCCTAGTCCGCACCTGCAACCCAGCTGCTACCAGCACTGGTTCGGCTGCAAAGGCTGCAGCCAGAGGGAATTCTGTTCCCTCAGGCACCGACTCTTTCAAAGCTACCAAGGGAACTTATCTGAATCTCTGTCCCTCTAAAGAACTCAAGATTCAAAGATTGAGGTGGAATTCTGCTCCCCAGAGAGGCTGAATAGAAAGTCACTCACCTCCTCTCCTTTTCTGCATCTCCCAAAAAGCCCTGGTCCCTCTCCCAGCCCCCACTTAAAAGCCCCTCTCCACCTGGCTCCTCCCTACCACTTCCTGTCAACTAGTTGCTGACTCAGCCTCCTAACTATAGGTGAATTTTATTTAAACAAATGTAGCACATCTTTGCATCATTAAACAAATGTTCCCGACTATAAACAAAAGTAACACACCTTAAAATAATATTCTACAACAATCATGGATGCCTGTCCACAAATACAGACACACATAAACATATGTAATTTTTTTTAATTACTGTAGAACAACTGTCACAGGGGAGGAGCTGTCTTGTGATAAGGGAACCAATTTGTAAGAGAGGTCAGCTTGTGGTAATGTCACATTCCTCATAGTCAAATCTTCCCTCAACTATTTCCCATACATGCCAATGTTGCACCCCTCCTGAACGTCTCCAGAGCAACTCTTCCATCATCTTCTCACTCCCAGCACAATTAGGGATGAATGCGGATGTTCAGTGGTGGAAATATGAGAGAACACAGAAAGCACTAACATGGACAAAGGAAGAACCAAGAAATTGAAAGGATGTTGAAAGGGAGCTCTGTATCCCAAGCTTCTCTGGCATCCTTTGCAGCGATTAGATGTTTTCAATGACAGAGAACTCTGTCAATGTCTCACCAAGCAACTGCTTCCTGTTTTAGGTAGCCCAAATTCCTTAATTATGTTTTTCTCAATTTCTATTCTTGTTCTTGTAATCCAAATCGTTTGGTTTCATCTCTTCCTCTGGAGTTAAAACCAAATTATAACTTGTAGTCATCATGATAAAACTGCACAATTTGCCCTTTCTAGGCTATACACGTCCATCCTCTTCCAACCATTTCCTATTAATCAATGTTTCTAGTCCCCACCTAAGTTACCTTTCTGGAGGCATGCCCCAGGGGGTGGAGAGTCTGCTGAAGTATGGAGCTGTGAGAGCTGAGCGGCCCTCAGTAAAAGGTGTTTGTCACTGGGGTAGCAATTATGCCAGAAATAACCTTAAGTGTTTAAAAAAAAACTGTCCACACCAGTGTTCATATCAGGGTTAATTATAAATGTTAATTAGAAACATAGTAATGTTAATTATAGAGGCAGTAACCTAGAAGTCTATTATAGGGAAATGATTAACTTCATTATTATTGTCTCAATGAAGTACTGGTACCCATACTGTTCAGTTACAAAGAGAATAAAAGATATTTAAAAATGTATATAGGTTGGATTGAAATTAACCCTCAATATTGCACTGTGTTTGACTAAAATATTAGGAAAAGCTACACATAAAATTATTGGAGGGATCATATAGAAAAAGTAGGATGTGTATTTGAGAATGCTGCTCTTTTTAAACTAATATATGAGGGGGCTAAGGTGATAGCTCAGCTGGTAAAACTCGTGCCACACACGCAAGCATCGGGATCTGAGTCCAAATCCCTGTAACCAATCAAAAAAAGCCAGGCACAGTGGTGCATGTTTCTCACTCCAGCGATGATGAGATGGAAGACAGAAACAGATTGTGAATCCCGGAAGCGTCTTAGCCAGCCAGCCTAGCCTAGCTAGGTAAAGTTTCAGGCCAATGAGACACCCTGCCTCAGGCAAAAGTGGAAGGCACCTGAAGTGGTTTCCTGATCTCTGTATGCAAACACACATAGAGATGTGCATTGGCACACACAACTGTGCACATAAACACACACACACACACACACACACACACACACACACACACACACACACAGGTTTCTTATTTAGATTACTCAGGATAAAAGGAGAATAAAGAAACCAAATGAAAGGCAAGATATGCCCACCTGTGCACCAGTGGGCTGACGGATGTGGGGACAACCAACCACCTTCTGATTGGACTTGAAGCCCACTCCACAGGAAGGCAGGGGGAAGACCCACACCTGGAACTGTGAGCCTGGCTAAGAATCCAGGTCTGAGAAAGCAGTAGACCCATGTGGGAAGCTTATTAGTGATGGCTAATCTAGCATAGCCGCAAACTGCCTTCTAAATACTTAACTCATCAGCAGAAGCAGCTCCAGGCCTTCATTCTCCAAGCCACTTCCTATAGTCAAGGGTGGTAAATGCAGAGACTCATCGCTATCCCAAGATGCAGAGAAGGAGCAATGGATATGGGTTAAGCCCTAAGCAAGTCCACTTCATACCACTCACTCCCTATAGAGCTCAGGAAACACTGTAGAAGAGCACTCATGAAGTCTATAGGAGCCTGAAGATAGGACAAAGGGCTATAGACTGCCATTTTTAGACTCTATATAACCTCTGCAATGATTAACTCACAACTCTAGTTATCTCACTGGACCCTCGAAAAACCAGCCTTATCAACAGGCAGTCAAGGGAGGACACAGAAGGCTCACAGGGCCCTTTACTGCTGAGCTACTGACTAGTACATGATTCTAGGAGAGCAGGAACCACTGTATTTAGTTGTACACCTTCTGCTGAGCCCATCAGGCTCCCACAGCCACACGAATGGCCCTGGTCAACCTCAGTGGGTCACAAAACAAAACAGATATGAACATGGGAGAGAAATTTGTATGAGAGGGATTTTATGGTACTGGTAGAGAGGCGGGGGGGAGTTATAGGGACCCCTAAATTGTATACATGTGCAAAACTCTCTAAAGGCAGATTTAATTCATAAAAGTTAAAAGGAATGAGTGAGTAAATTAATTACAAGAGTAGAGACAACGCAATGTACCCAACATCAAATGCAGCACCATTTGAGCATGCATTGGGTTCTTAGGAAAGTATCTGTGCCTGCTTGAAGAAGCTATTTCCCTGACTGTAGATTCTGGCGATCTGTCAGTGAAACGATGTTTTTCCCAGGAAGGAAAATAATCTTGCTGCAAAGAAACCTTAACGATGACTTTAAAAATAGTGTGTTTCCCTGTGTAGCCATTCGTCCCCAAGTAGCAAAGAGGGGGCATGCTTTTCTCCCCCTCGGTGCTGCACAGAGCTCATCTAAACAGGGAGTTACTGTCAACTGTTAATAGAAATGCCTGGAGCAAGCCAGTAAGCAGACCCCGGGGTTTCATGGTCTCTGGTAAATAATCAAGCTTATTGTGGGATACTTGCCTATCTTTTATAATAAAAATTGAAATGAATGTAAATGATGTGCCTCTTTCTAGAAAGTACTTTCAGTTTGATTTACTTTCCTTGCAATTACTACTGTGTTCCATAAGGAAGGACTTCAAGCCAAACAGAGCTAGAAACCTAGTTCACTCTCCTTTGCTTTCTCACTCCAAATGGTTCTGCCAAACATGGGACCCTCTTCTAGTTCCCTAGGCCAGTCAAAGCCTATGTCCTTTGCTGCAATTGACTGTATTCAAAGAGTGGATGACAAAGCCTATCACAGTGATAATCACTGCTGCTATTGCCTGGGCCTTCTGATACTGTCAAAGTCCAATGTAGAATTAATCATGTGTTATTCTTCACATAAACCCCATGGTCCTGTTTTCCCATTTAACACCATGTTCCACAGCAAACATTAGCATCACAAAATATTTCACACTTTACGGAATACAGAAGCAAAGCAGAGAGCTGGGCTCGGATGCAAGCAGGAGGGAACATCATGGCATCTCCTTTGATGATGCCCATTAAGTTCACTGACAATTACTGGATGGATAATAAGTAAAGTTTTCATTAACAAAATATCCTGTGCATGTGCTAATGTCTCCTTCCTCTAATGACCACAAGGAGATGCCTGGGTGCCAGTTTCATTCTGTTATTGTGTTAAACACTGACAAAAAGCAGTGTAGGAGAGACGGGGTTTATTTGGCTTACAATTTCAGGCCACAGTCCACCAATGAGGGAAGTCAAGGCACAGACTCAAGAAAAGAGCTTGAGAGCTGGCATACTTGCTATTCCACACAGCATTACCACTGACTAGGGAACTGACTTGGTGGCCAAAGAAGTTGGGTAGGAGGATTTTGTTTGCTGGCTCATAGACAGGATTATGCTCAGCTAGATTTTTATCCAGTTTAGGACCACATGCTTAAGGATTGGTGCCACCCACAGTGGGCTTGGGCCCTTCCACAATCATTAACAATCAAGGCAATCTCCCACAGACATGCCCAAAAGTCAATCTGATCTAAGCCATCTCTCAATTGATGCTCTCTTCTCAAATTACTCTAGGTCGTGTCAGGTAAAGAGCTAAAGCTAACCAGGACTATCTGAAAGATAGGGATGTTTCAGCCAAGACTTGAACAAAGGAAAAAAAAGCACAGTATCAACCAAGTAAATGGGATGAACTAGTGTATTAAGACTAGAGTCTCAGAAGTTGATGGAAATCATGTGGGAAAGAACCAATATGTATATGATTCTGGTCTCACTAAATAAGCATTGGATTTGGAAAATCTAGTCCACTGTGTTGATAGATAAGTCCACAATGTAAAAACTAGGGCAGGTTCTCCAAGTAAGAAAATGTGGTACAGTGAGACCCTACAGTTGGCCTGTATTAACAAGGAAGAAGCAGATTTTGATGCTGAAACTGCTCTTGTAGGTACAGTGCTCCCTTCTACTTGATTGTCTGATGAACATCTCGCAACTTTCAAGGACAAGTATAAGTGTGCACTCACCTACAGGGTCTTTTCCATCTCATTTTAATAGCTATTCACTCCCCCAAATATTTATGATGTCAAATAGCATGTTGGAATCATTATTTACACATCTCTCTCCCATATGTTACACTGTAAGGCTAATGAATGAAGATTCTGAATATTTTTAATATTTCTAGACAGGAATTATCATAGAAGGACTGAGTTCTTGGTAAATATTCAATGTCCAAAGTTAAGAAAAATGACCTGATAGGAAGTAGAATATACACTTACTGGAATATTAATAATGCCTTGAGTTGATTTATGAAATAGGGTTCTGCCAAAATTGTAAGCAAAATTAGAGGTGTGGACCAGGAAAAAAATATTTTACATATGGGAAAGCAGGAGTTATTGTTGACAAGGGAACAGATTGGGGTAGCCTGCCTTGAAGGCAGGCTCTGATGAGTCTTACCACCTAAAATCCAGTACACACATAACTCCTTCCTACACTGACTATAAAATTATCGAAGTAGGGGCTAGAGAGATGGCTCAGAAGTCAAGAATACTTGCTGCTCTTGTAAAGGACCAGGGTTCAGCTCCCAGGACCCACATGGTGGCTCACAACCATCAGTACCTCCAATTCCAAAGGATCCAGTGTCCTCTTCAGACTTCCAAAGGCACCAGGCACACATATAGTGAATATACACACATGCAGGCAAAACATTCGTACACAGAAAATAAAATTTAACAATCTAAAAACAATTTTTAAAAAATTGTCAACAGGCAACTTCTTAGGCCCAGCCCTAGCTGATGTCTGGACTAAAATATAGAGACAGGAGCTATACTACAATCATCCAGTTCAGCTACTCCCAGACATCTGCCCTACAGAGACATGGGACAATGGTCTGCTGCTCCTTGAAGCTGTAAAATGTTGGAGTGACTTGTTACCCAGCAGTAAATGGCTAGTACTTATTCTATATCTCTAGATCTCCTCTGGAAGTAGAAGGAGATAAGAAAGTGTAGGCAGTAATAGTGGCTGTCACAGTGCACACTCTTTGTTCTCGTGGATTAAAGACTTGAGAGAAAAGCACAACAGATCTGAAGCTAAGAGAATCAAATCTAAGACTTTCTTCTGCCCTGGCTCACTTTGACTCTGGGAAATTTCCTTCATCCTTCTGATATACCATATCCTTTCCTGCATAATGAATGTATAATACCAAAAAGATGGTTTCAAATGAGATAAAACTTCTAAAGCACTCAAACAAGGGTCTGATACACACACACACACACACACACACACACACACACACACACACATATGTGGTGTTTAAATGAGTATTAGCTGAATAAGAATCTAAGAACAGCTCAAAGAGAAGCCAGGTTATAGGGAAGTAACCTCTATGGAAAATAAACTACAAAATAATGAGATTCTAAAATAAAATGTTTGACTCATTCAAAGTACTTTGTGCCCAGTCATGCTCCCTATGTGTGACAAAATAGGTCCATCTCATTTGTTCAGAAAATTTATTCAACACTCTCATGATTAACCATAACTGTCAACTTGATACAACTTAGAGTCATCTGAGAGGAAAACTTCAATTAAGTAATTGCCTAGATAAGGTTGGGCTGTAAACATGTCTGTTGGGGTTGCCTTAATTGTTACTTCATGTAGGAAGGCCATGCCCACTGTGGGTGGCACCATTCCCTGGGTAGGTAATTCTGAACAGTATGAGAAAGTAAACTGAGTAGAGGCTGGCATGCAGCGTTTCCCCATGGTTTGTGCTTCAAGTTTCTGCTTGATTTCCTGCCCTGACTTCCCTCAGGAATGGACTGCACAACATGGAAGGAAGCTGAATTTAAATGCCTTTTTCCCACAAAGTTGATGTAGCACAAATCTTAAAAGGTCTTATTAATAAAAACAAACCTGAGGCCAGGTATTGGGGTGAACACTGGAAGATCAGAGAGGCAGAACAAGCCACAACCACCTCACCTTGCCAGTTCCTCAGCTGATCCTGTTTCCTCAGAATCTCAGCTGAACTGCTGCTCAAAAGCCTAAAAGCTTAACCAGGCTCTAGTTCCTGGTCCCCATGCCTTATATACCTTTCTGCTTCCTGCCATCACTTCCTGGGATCAAAGGCGTGAGTTACCATGCCTGGCTGTTTCCAGTGTGGCCTTGAACTCACAGAGATCCAGATGGATCTCTGTCTTTGGAATGCTAAGATTAAAGGTGTGTGTGCCACAATTTTCTGGCCTCTATATCTAGTGGCTGTTCTGTTCTCTGACCCTAGATAAGTTTATTAGGATGCACAATATATTGATGAACACAATATCACCACAAGTTGAGTTTGGTCACATTGTTTTATCACAGCAGCAAAAAGGAAACTAGGCTACTACCCATACCATAATAAGCCCAATAACCTAATCCAAGGCAAATTAATTCTCTCAAAAGTTTTAGAGAATGCCTACTATAAATAAAAAGTATTATTCTTCGGTCTAAGAGTAAAACAGTATGCAAAGGTGGTCTCAGCAGACAGAGGGTGAGCTATGCAGCCATCAACTGAAAAGTATTCTAGGAAGAAGGACCCATGGTCCTAAGGAAATACAGAGGGAAACATTTCCAGAGAGTGACAGGACAGATAAAGACCAATGCGGTTTTAGAATCTACTCTGAGGAGGCACCACTGAGTATGTTTGACAGTCAGAGGACACCATTACTCTGGCCACCCCGTGTAGAAGGTGGAATGGGGGGTGTGTAGAAACTAGAGTGAACAAAGAATCTCTCAAATTCTGGAAACATACTGAAGGCAGTGGCAGATGATTCATTGATGGATTAAATATGAGTAAAACATAAGACTCAAGGGTGTAGCTAGAGTTTTCCTGCCTGGCCCACAGTCAGGACAAATCTCTCTCACCTGCCAGTCCCACAGCCACTCAGACCTGATCAAGTAAACACAGAGACTTATATTGCTTATAAACTGTATGGCCGTGGCAGGCTTCTTGCTAACTGTCCTTATAGCTTAAATTAATCCATTTCTATTAATCTATACCTTGCCACATGGCTCATGGCTTACCGGCATCTTCACATGCTGTTTCTCATCGTGGCGGCTGGCAGTGTCTCTCTGACTCAGCCTTCCACTTCCCAGCTTTATTCTCCTCCTTGTCCCGCCTACACTTCCTGCCTAGCCAATGGCCAATCGGTGTTTTATTTATTGACTAATCAGAAACACATTTGCCATACAGACCATCCCACAGCACAAGGGTGACTCCATTTTGGAGATGAGCAATTTAAAGAGTGGAATTGCTGCTAACAGACAGGGATCTCTAATAGACAGACTGATCTTGTGACGTTGCAGCACAGTGTAATCTACAGAGTTCACAACTTGAGAAGTTCAGAATCACAGTATCAAAAGAAAATCACCAAATTTCTAAGCAATATTGTGATGTAGATTGGTATGGCATTCATAGATATCTGGGTTGTACATGGCCCATATGTTGAACATACCCACAAGATAAAACAGTGATTTGTGGTAGTGGGGCTACTTGGAATTTAGTGTGGTATATTATAACTGAAATACTTATTTTATGTTCTCTTTAGCTTCATCTTCAGCTTGACACACCACAGAATCTTCTGAGAAAGTCAATTGAGGGACTAGCCTGTCACTATGTCTGTGAGGGACTGTCCTGATTGATGATTGATATAGGAGAGTCTAGTCCACTGTGGGTGAAACTACTCCCTAGGCAGATAGGCCTGAACTGTATAGCTGACAGCTATCTAGAGAAGAAGACAGGGGAGAGACAGGGGTAAGCCAGTTAGCAAGCAGAATCCTCCATGTTTGATGCTGTAATTCTTATCTCTGAGTGAGTCCCCAGGTTGGAGGTAATTCTGCATGCAATAGCAAGCAGTCCTGCCTTCAGGTTTTCCCACTTGGAGTTCTTGCCCTGTCATCCCTCAAGGACTGTCTGTGACCTGGAAGTGTAAGGTGAAATAAATAAATCCTTTCCTCCCTCAAGTTGCTTTGGGTCAGAGTGTTTTATCACACAAACAGAAACCAAACTAAAACATTATATATCCAACTATAGAAGGCAGATGGAAAATGGTATCTATGAGTCGGTGTTCGAGGGAATTCCCTGACCTGAAGGGAGCCAGGCAGATCAAGTCGTTAGATTGGATTGGGTTACCTAGGTGATGCAAGCAGCAGTGGCTTGTGTTCCACCTCTTCCTAGCTCTCTTCTTCTGCCTTCTTCATTCCACTGTGCTAGCCTTGCAAGCTACAACCCCAGACTCATCAGACAAATCATTCATGCTCTTCCCCACTGCATCCTAGTGTCAAACTGGACTGGAGAAACCAACTCTTCCAATATCAAATTCTGGGATGGTTCCTCTATTGTGTTGTTTTTACCCAGATTTTACACTAATGTTTCAGATGAACACAGAAACATCTGTGACTGCAAATATGTGTGTAGAGTATGGATTCCACTGAAATGAAGGGGCAGCCACTCCTAGATAGCTACACTTGCTATCCAACCAATGCCATTGTCTCTCATCTTATTTGGTGACTGCCACTTACTTGTTCTGAACTCACAGCTAGAAACTATAATTTTTCTCTTTCCTTCCTTCATTTAATCCTTCCTTTGATTTCTATATCTCCTTTCTTCCTCTCTTTCTTTATTCTGCCTTTCTTTGTTACAGTGCTGAATACTAAACCCAGGTCTCAATCATGGTAGGCAAAGGCTCTATCATTGAGCTACAGCCCCTTCACCTGCTGGTTGCCATCTATTCATGCTTCAGTTGGACTGGGTTGCTTTTAGATCTTCTTTGAATCAGATTTGTTCACTTACTGTATACGTTATTGCTGTTTGTTTTTGATGGTGCCAGGAATCAAACCTAAGGCCTCACAAGTATCAGGCAAAGCACTCTCCTACTGAACTACAGTTCCAAATACAGACTCTTAAGCAATGCTTCAAGCAGGCATTACATAACACTTATATTCTATGCATAGTATTCACAGGCACACAAATATCTCATTTCTAATACTTAAAGAAAGGTAATGTCTGTTTCTTCTGACAATGATGAAATTGTGGTTCATCAAAATTTAGTGACTTCTCTAAAGACATGATTCATGGCTGGGACTTACTACTCTCTATTTGTAACCTGTTAACACATCACAGTTGAAGAAACAAGTTGATTGATAACAAGTGTCAACAGTTAGACACTGCTAATTTCTGAGGACATTAGCTCCTTGATGTACTGTGGCTAACACCATCTCACATCTTTTCCCACATACAGGAAAATGATCAGGAATTGTCTGCCTGGCCAACGTCTTTTAGAAGGTCATGAGAACCCAGGGTTCAGACTGTGTCCTGACTTATAATTTGTCCTTCCCTGCAGTCAGTCCCATTATGGTTCAATTAGCAGTGGAAGCCTGGAGCGACCGGAGGAACATCTGTCACATCCACCTGGAAATAGCTCAATCGGAGCACACCATGGGTATCAGATTAAGTTGTCTGCCCCCTCCCATTTTCATACTGGGTGGTAAGATCTATTCAGTAGCTGAGATGGAAAAGAGAACCTGATCGTCTGGAAATACTAGATCAATTTCCCAGGGTTGTACATGCCAATGCATCTTTGAAAGAAACAGAAAAACAATGATGTAAATGAATTGTACTTATGAAGCTTCAGAATCACTGTGGCCTCACTGTTTCAGAGAGTATAAATAAAATATGCTGTTGGCAGAGGTTGCTCTCAAGCCAAGTGTCGCTAGCTAAACAGTGTGAATTGTCTCAAAGGGTGTATTTTTGATGTATTACCTGAGCATTTCAAAGGACGCCCAAGAATGACCTCAAAATGGACAAAAAGTGAAAGATCATCAGCCTTACATTGTGTGGAATGAATAGACAATCATCGCAACAGCTTACAATAAGCTGGGACTAAGCCTCAATCCAGTGCCAGTACGTCTACAATTCCCACATTACCTAATTGCCACTGGATAAACCTATAGATTCTTCTGGAAATGACCATTATTGTTGTCTTTTTTTTTCTTCAAACAAGACATTCTAAATTCCCAAAAGGAATAGTCCTAAAGCATCGTGAAAATGGTCTGCCTGCATTTGCAATGTTATTTAATAACCATCGCTTTTAAATTGTTTTTTAATTAGTCCATCTAAATAGTAAATCTCTGATCACTTGCATTGTTAATTATTTTCTTCAAATGCTGTGTTCAACTGTTTTTTTTTAGTCATCTGCTTCAAACACCACTCCCACCCAAAATGAAGAGTTCAGATGCAAGGGTGGAAGAGAAAATGTATTTCCTATAGGAAAAAAAACAAATATTTCAGAATTAAAAAGGCGGGCAACCTGTTCATAAGAATAATCACCTCCCAGAACACAATAGTAAAAGTAGACAGACAAGGGAGGCAAGCGGCTATTCTCCACAGACACAGAATAGCAAGAAATGGGTTTAAACTGCAGGCACAAAAGACAGGATTTAGTTTGGACAGGCAAAAAAAAAAATGAGCACATCTAATGTTCAACAATCAATAAATGTTATTATGAGAGGCATGCACTCGATTTCATCCTCAAATTATTTTTAAATTGTAATTATTGTATGAGATTTGTTGAAGTCATTCTCTGTGAATTTGGTGCACCAGATCTAGGTGATTTTCAAGCCATTTCTTGAGTGCTGTGTGTGTGACTCATTTTGTACAAGGATTGCCTTTTCTACATGAAGCTCTGGGTCACATCCCCAGGAGTGCATAAACTGAGTGTGGTGGTACAGACCTGTCATCCTAGCACTTGGGAGGTAGAAACAGTGGAATCAGGAGTTCAAAGTTATCTCTTGCTACACAGGTGACTCAGAATCATATGGGCTTGTGAAACCATATGAGCGATATGAAACCCTGCCTCAAAAAAATAATAACTCTCTCAGCTATTGATTCCATCTCTACCTAATAATTCATTTTAACTAAGTCTAAGTTCATTCACACAATTCAATATATAATTATAATAATTATAACCACATAATTATAATTATATACATTATCAAATTATACATAGGTATAGAAATACCTTATGAGTGGTAAATGAATATTGATCAAGAGCAAAATTACACAAGGTGGAAAATCACAATGTAGTACCCCTGTGAGATCTTAGAGGGGGCACCTAATTTCATACTTTTTTGAGGCAGGAACTGGAAAAGCTTCCCATGGGCCACAGGCTCAGTAAAACACAACTCTGGCAGTCCAAGGCTTGAGCCAGGATGGTCATACAACCCTTTGAATGGTGAGCCTGACTCGAGGCACTTGAGACTATGTCAATTCATGGACTTGAGCCAGGGTTTAGTGGATAAGAGAACTTGCCTCAAAAGCATGAGGACTTGAGTTAAATTCCCCAACACCCATCTAAAAATCAAGAAATGAATTCCGCGCCCACAACCCCCGTGCTGGAAGATAGTAGGGAAAGGTATCACTGGGGTTTGTTCAGCATCAGCCTACTTCCAGGCTCTGTGAGAGACTCAGATTCAGTGAGGATACCCCATGTCCTTCTCTGTTTTCTGCATATACAAGGGAATGTGCATTCCTTTGAACACACATACACACACACATGCACACATATGCAACACACACACAGACATACATACATGCACACACACAAATATGTAATTTCATTTGTTATTAAACTTTTAAAATTTGTCACATGATTTTGTGAATTCAGATTTCTTAAATGGTGCCAATATAAAATAAACATATACAATTGGAGGCTTAACTTAATGTTTATACATTAAGTGAGAGTTCATCAAAAATAAGTCACATTTCTGGTGACTGTTGAAACAAAAACAGTCAAATGGAAATGGAATCTGTGAAAATAGAGAATATCTCAATACAGAACAAAATTACATCAAGAGATCACACTAGGCTTTTACTCTAAATGAATGAAATTAAACATATCAGAAAAGTAGTTTCTGAAATAGTGGGCTCTTTCCCCACCTCTTCTCTCTCTCTCTCTCTCTCTCTCTCTCTCTCTCTCTCTCTCTCTCTCTCTCTCCCTCCCCATCTATTTCCCTCATATCAAAATATTAACTTTAAGGGAAAAGTCTCAACAATACTGAAATACCCACTCTACTCTAATTGAGGACTCTATCTAGTCAAGAGTAATTGAACTAGATTTTAAGGAAGATTTAGCACTGACATTAAAAATCATTTTAAAGAAATCTGGAAAGGAATCAGGACATGGGATGAAATAAAACAAGCGCCTTTTAGTAAACCCAAGAAGAGCCTGTTGAAAAGCCAGCTGGGATTTTTAAGAGCGCCCAGCTTCTCTCAGTAGAGTCCTCTCAACCTCTTACTGGCCCATACTCATTTTTTTCTCTCTTCTCTCTGTGTGTATGCATGCATGTGTGTGTGTGTGTGTGTGTGTGTATGTGTGTGTGTGCTCATGCATGCTTGTGCATGGGTGTGTGTGTGTGTGTACATGTGTGTATTTATAAAGGCCAGAGTATAACTTCAAGTGTTGCTCCATGGATAGTGTTTCCTTTGAGGCAAGATCTCTCCATGGCTAGGCTGGCTGGTCAGCGAACCCAACAAATCTGCCTGTCTCTGCCTCCCCTGCACTTGGATTGCAAGCGTATCACTACCTTTTTTCTTATGTAGAATCTAGGGATTTAACTCCAGTCTTTGTGTTTTCAAGACAAGCATTTTGCCAACTGAGCAGTCGCCCTAGTTACATTTTTTTCTCTTATTATTGTGAGAATTATTCATTCATCATTCCATTCACTCAGAAAGTACTTTATTGTCTGTATAATGCCAGTAAAGGTCCAAGAATAGAAGTGCCTTAAATTCAAGGAGTAAACATTTATGCAAATTCTGTCTGAAGCTGCTAAGTACTATGAAGGAAATAAAACCAATGTGATAGAGAGTGAAGTAGAGATATCGATATGGGCAATATTCTAAAGGAATAAATATCCTTGAATAGGTAATGTTTCAGTTGAGACTTTAATGTCAAGAAGGAATTGAACTAGCCATGTAAAAGTCTATGGAAGGGAAAAGGCAACACACGCAAAGGGAAGGATTATTCAATGGCCATGATATTTTCTTTCTTGATATGGAAAGGAAGCTAAAAGTTCTTCATATGGAATAAAGGCCACAATAAGGGTTATTGTGTAATTAACCCTGGGAAAGAACATCTGGGATAGTTAACTTAAATTGTTAACTTGACGCAACTCAGAATCACTTGAGAAAAGTCTCAATGAGGGATTGTCTGCTTTGGGTTGGCCTGTTGGCATCTGTTGGGGTAAGTTCATTGATGAGGCAAGGCCCAGCCCACTGTAGGTGGCACCATTCCCTAAGCAGGGGTTCCTGAACTGTGTCAGAGTGGAGAGAGTAAGCTGAGCACAAGCCAAAAGCCAGTCAGCATGACTGCACTCTTTCTCTCTGTTCTTGACTATGGGTGTAATGTGACTAGATTTTTGAAGTAGCTGCCTTGACTTCTTCACAGTGATAGAGTATAAGATGGAAGTAAAATAAATCCCCTTCTCTCCAAAGTTGCTTTATTCCAGAATATTTTATCACAGAGGAAGAAATGAAACTAGGAAAGTTTTCTAAATGCTATGGTTTGAATACTAAATGTCCCAAAGGGCATGCATATATACTTAAATATATGTATATGTTTCTGTCTGTCTTTGTGTGAACGTGTGTGTGTGTGTGTGTGTGTGTGTGTGTGTGTGTGTGTGTGTGTTCCTTACCAGCTGGTGAGTTTTGGAAGGTTACTGGGTCTTGAGGCTTTGAACTAGAATACCCCCTTGATGGAGTCATTATAGTATGAATACGATCAAAGGTGGAGGGACTATGAGGGATGGGACCTGAGCAGATGAAGGCAGATGTCTGAAACATCTTTGAAAGGTCTATGCTGTTCTGCCCCCTTTCTTCTTACTTTCACTCCTTCCTATTAGCAGTGAGCTAAGCTTCTGCTCCACTACATGCTCTTGATTGTGATCTTCAGCCTTGCCTCGGGCCCATAGCAATGGGTCCAACTGATTCTTCGCTAAAATTTCTGAAACAATGAGCCAAAATGAGCACCTCTTTTTTTTAAGCAGTTTTCTCAGGCATCTATCATAGGTATGGAAAAATCTGACTAATACTTCATTTGGAAAAGAGATATAAAAAATATAAATAGGGTGGTTGGGAGTTTGCTGTCAGCAACACACTTTTCACAAAGAAGCATGAGGACCTGAGCTTGGATCACCAGAACCCACATAAAAAGCAAAGCACAATAGCATTTGCCTGTCATCCTACAACTGGGGAAGCAGAAAGGAGGATCCCTGCTTATAACTGGCTAGCTAGTTTTGCCGAATCTGTGAGCTCCAGGTTCAGTCAGAGATCCTGATAGAGTAAGACACCCAGCATCCACCTCTGCCCTCCACTCAAACAGGTGCACACATAAATGTTCCCAGCCACACCTACATATGTACACACACACACATGAACACATGCATATACCACACATATAAACACAAATAAAGCCAATGAAATTAAATCCATGTGCTCTATAACCAAGGCAAGGGCTCATAAAGAATGTTAGGAAGAGGGATGAAGTGGAGACCAGTGGTCAAGAACTGAATAAACGTGGATATGCCACAGCCCTTTGACTACCATGAGACACAAGCAAAAACTGCCACCAAAAAAGCCCTCAGCAGGGAACAGTAGCCGGGAGACTATTTATTGAACTCTTACCCTGCAGCAGCTGCCCAGCTATGGCTCCTTCCACATCTTCCCTTCCCAGCTTCTGTTCTCATCACCTTCTCTACCCTCTTCCAGCCATGGCAAACAACCTGTGCCAAAGCAGGGTGATGAAATAGCAAGGGCCAAGAGAGGTCATGGTAGGGGACCCTGAGAACGTAGAAGAAAGAAGAACAGGGGTGCTGTCTTATTTAGGATTTCTATTGCTGTGGTGACACAGCATGACCCAAAAGCAAGTTGGGAAGAAAGGGGTTTATTTGGCTCATTGTTCCATATCACTGCTCATCACTGAAGGAACTCAAACAAGGCAGAAACCTGGATATAAGATCTGATGCAGAGGCCATGGAGAGGTGCTGCTTACTGACTTGCACCTTATGACTTGCCCAGCATGCCTTCTCATAGAGCCCAGGACCACCAGCCCAGGGATAGCACCACCCACCATGGGCTGGCTCCTCCCTCATCAAAAACTAATTAAGAACATGCCCTATAGGTTTGCCTACAGCCTGATCTTATGGGGGCATTTTCTATTTATTTATTTATTTATTTTTATTTATTTATTTATCTATTTATTTATTTATTTATTTATTTATTTATTTACTTACTTACTTACTTACTTACTTACTTACTTACTTATTACCTATTTTATATCCCAGCCGCAGTTTCTCCTTCCTCTTCTCCTCCCCCCGACTCCCCTCTGTTCCCACACCCCCAATCTACTCCTCCTTAGTTTCCATTCCGTAAATGGCAGGTCTCCCATGGATTTCAACAAAACATGGCATATCAAGTTGCAGTAAGACTAAATCCGGAGGCATTTTCTCAATTGAAATTCCCTCCTCTCAGATAACTATAACTTTTGTCAAGTTGACATGCAACTATTCAGCACAGGTGCTCAGTGTCAAGATGGACCTAGAGTATCTAGACTGGAGGGAGTCGTAGCAGTCAAAAGTCATTTCACTGAAGCAAATAAGTAAATATACCAAAGATGACAGAAGCTATTTCTCACTACCTAGGTTTACAACATGGTAAAAAAAAAAAATCCATAAAAGATAATCCTGACGTATTCTAATTGGAATTGGGGATATTGCTAACAATTTGTAGTATTAAACATATATTGATATGGAATGGGCACAAGCTACATATATACACACATGTACATACACACACACACATGCATATAAACATGTATGTGCATAATTTATATGTATTTTCCCCAGTGCTGTTTCCTCCTTTTGTCCAGTTCTACTTCCTGTTTTCTCTAGTTCTATTTTTGGTCTTTTTCCTAGCTCTGTTTTCTAGTTTTCACTTCTGTTTCCTAGAAGTAGGAATACTCCAGTTTCTATTTCCTAGAAGCAGTAATGCTCTAGTAAACATGACAGTCTTGAAATAGCTTCCTGAAGGAAAAATAGCTGTTGGTAGGCTGCTCAAAAAACACAGGACGGGCAAGACGAGTTTAGAATCTCCGTCTATTCCAGAAAGTAAGTTCGTTTTTAGAACAATAGTTCTCACCCGTCCTAATGCTGTGACACTTTAATACAGCTCCTCGTGTTGCGGTGACCACCAACCATAAAAGTATTTCTTTGCTACTTTACAACTGTCATGTTGCTACTGTTATGAATTGTAATGTAGATATCTGATATGCGGGATATCTGATAGGTCACTCCAAAGGGGTTACAACCCACAGATTTGAGAACCACTGACTTAGACTGTGCAGGGGAGCTCTGTCAGGACAAAAACCAGCTACCCCTGGCCAAATCCAGGACAATTTGGGCCCAAGAAAACAGAAGAGCATTCAGTTACATATATCTACATACATCGTACTGAATAAAGTATGAATCCTTGAGTCCATACCAACATACTTAAGTAAATAATGGAAGAAAGGGGGGACATTCTCTCTCATGGTCAGAAGACAGTCTACAAAAATAGAAAGGATGGTAGCTCTAAATAGCTATCTTTTAACAATGAGGATATAATTGATATAAGTCAAAGTCATCAAGGACTGCCAAGCCAGGCCAGGGAGCTTTGGCTCAATATGACAAAGCTCCTCCTGAAATGCTAATCAAAAACAAAAGGTAAATGATAACTTTAAAGGCAAAAAACTGAAAGACAAGCTCTTGACCAAGTAGCCCATGCCAATCATGTAGGGCTGCTTTACAGGCTAAGATAAGCTCTGTCCTCCCAGAACATAAAGTCTATCATTACAGAACTTAACTGTCTAGTGAGACCACTCTGTCATCATCTAAGGACTGAAACTATACATGTCCATCATCCCTGCATTTCCACTTCTAAGATAATACTTGTCTTCTCTTGTTGTGGACAGATCAGAACAATTTTTGCAATTGATATTTACTCAATTTACTCAATGATAAAAATGTATTATAATTTCATTGTATTGCTTTTATCGTAGCATATTGTTGAAATTATTTAAGAACCCTTGCAAAAGAGAAAGATAAATCATTTAAATGTATACACAGAATATTGCACTATGCAGCTACACACATTAATAAACAGAAATTACATTAATCAACAAATCCATGTTCTAGTTTCCTTTCTGTTGCTTTGACAAACGCCATGACCAAAAGGAGCTTAGGGAAGAGGAACAGGTTTATTTCAGTTTACAAGCTTTAGTTAATCATTAAGAGAAGTCAGGGCTGGAATTTAAATCAGAAACCATGGATTGTTGCTTGCCAGCTCAAGGCTGGCTCCTGCTTACCTAACTTTCTTATATAACCCAGGACCACCTGCTCAGGGAATGGTGCCCCCCACAATGGCTAGATTCTCCTACTACAATAAACAATCAAGACAATCCCCCACAGACATGTCCACAGGCCACACTGACCTATGCATTCACTGTATTAAGATTCCCTTCTCAGGCAACTCTAGGCTATGTCAAACTGACAGATAAGGCTAACTGAGACAGTATACATTTAAAAAATATATGAAGTGTTGGAAGGAGCAACAACTTGCAACATGATACATAAAGTACAAGACTGGCCTAAGTAAAATTTAAAAATATCAAATAATGCATTTTTATAAGTATAGATATATGAAATAATGATATAAAAGTTTACATTGGGATTCTAATAGCTAAAAGTAGCATATTTAATTCAGCACAGAGGTAGATGGATTGTGGTTGAGATAAGGCACCTTGGAGGATTCCAATATAAAAGTTAAGTTTAAATATTTAACAAACTAAGCCAATAAGAAACACTACTACGGTTTGATCAAGATAGCTAGCAATATGTACATAAGTAGTATGTTATTTGATGTAGCTTTTTATATGTCTCTAAGACTCTGAAAAAATACCTGAACAACTTTTCCCCGGATGATGTGTCCTATTTCTGGAGAAAGCAACTGAAAACTGGAAAGGCATTTTAATGCCTTAGCCTATCCAGGGTGTGGGCCCATTTGCAGAAGGCAACTGGAGACATCAGGGCTACTTTACAACTGTGAAACATTAGTGTGAAACACTAATGGATAAATATCAGGCTCTCCAGGCCCTGCGTGTCTCACTAGGGAGCCAGGGTAGAGGCAAAAACTCCTTGTCTCCCTCAGACCTCTCTTGCAAGAAGGCTGTTATGTCCATGGGTAATTCTGACCACACTTTAGTAAAGCAGGCTGGTCACTATAATCATATTTAAGATAAGAGCATTTCAAAGCCGAAGGAACCATTTGAACAGAATACGAGTTTGAGGGGCAGAGAAAATTTGAGTTCAAACATGCCTTCCCAGATTATTTGGATAAATCCCTTGTCTTCACAGCCCCAGCTTCAGAGTTCTCATTTACAAAATGAGATTAGCTATAGTTTGCTTGCGGAATATAGAAAGACATAAATGAAATCACATGTATAAAACATGTCACACCACTAGGCACTTAATACATTAGTCTCTTAATTTTTTTTAAAGCAAAATTGATGAAAACAAGACAAAATCGGAAATCAAATAAAACCATACACCACTAAACAAGGAGACAATGTCTGGGAAATGTCAGTGGGTGATTTTGTTGTCCAAATATCATACAGTAAACTTACTTACACAGGCTCTGAAGCCACACATCAACAAGGCAAGGGGAAGATTTCAGCTCCATAATCATCTTACACAAGCATCTTACCCCATCCTTGTCAAAAATATCACGGTATGCACAGGCTGTACATGATTAGCAGGGAGGGATTGTGTTTTAGAAAGAAGACTGCATGTCTTTTCAGCTGAGTTATCAGGCTGCATAAGCCTTTGAATGAGCTATGGAACATTTCCCAGTATCAGTTTCATCTGTGAAATGGGAATAGCAAGACTGAACTTGCAGAGTTACTGGAAATCTTTGGCTCCTCTTAAAAATGAAGCAATAGGAATATAAGGGACCTGGGTACTTGGTAATAAATAGTTGCTTGTGATAATCACCTTTATATCACTGTAAAATAATGCCTAAGTAAACAATTTCAGGGTCATCTAGCTCTATTTCTTTTAAACCTGTGTCAAGAGACCACATCACAATGGAAGGGTGTGACTAAGAAAGCAGCTTATGTTATGGCAGCCAGGGAGCAAAGAGAGAAAAACACAGGAACATTACAGAGACTAGATGCATGTGTCAGAGATACCTCCAGGAATGGCCTACTTCTTTCAATCAGACCCTCCCTTCTCATTGATACTATCTCGTACCAATGATGATGAATGAATCTATTGGTGGGTTAATTCATTAGCTAGATCCAAATTCTTCCCATCATTCCTTTCCCAAAGATCCCATCTCTGTTCAAAGCCACACCCCTTATGGCAGAATTCCTTCCACAATACCTTACCTCCTAAATTCTGCCACTTCCCAATAATACCATCAGATGATGGGACCATCTCTGGGTTAATTCGTAGACAGATCACAACTCTCAATATCCAATCCATTCACAGTTGTCCAACCCTTTAAAATGGGCAATGCTAGGGCCCTGTGCTAAATCTACTGGATTCAAAATTACAAAGATTAATCCCCAAATTTTGTGCTTTGTGAGACTTCCAGGTGATTGTGGTATATGGTAACATTTGAGAGGTACAACAAGTCTGTAGTGGAAGACCTGAAGTTTACACATTAAGAAGAATAGGCTAATGTGTAGCAAGCTTTCTTTTGGGCCACCAACCGACTCCCAAAATCATGACACAGAGACTTAATATTAGTTATGAATGCTCGGCCTTATCTTATGCTTGACCCACCAGCTCTTATAGCTTAATTGAACCTGTTTCTCTCCATTTATGTTTTGCCTCAGGGACATTTACCTTTATTTCCTTCTATATGTCCTACTTTCCTGCTTCTTGTGTTGGCTGGATGGCTGCCGCCTGGCTGCCTGGCCCCAGGCATCTCCTTCCCTTTCTCCCTCACTCTCTCCTCTCCTCTCTCCCTTTCAGCCTAAATTCAATTCCTCCTCCTCCTTATGTTCTCTACCTGCCAGGCCCACCTATCCCTCCTCTGTCTAGCTATTGGCCATTCAGCTTTTTATTAGACTAATCAGGCACCTTAGGCAGGCAAGGTAAAACAGCAATATATCTTCATATATTTAAACAAATGTAACACACCTTTACATAATTAAACAAATGCTACATAAATAAATGTAACACACCTTTCATGATTAAACAAATGCTGCATAAACAAATGTAACACACCTTTCATGATTAAACAAATGCAGCGTAAATTTTCCATAATTAAAGGAACTTTTCACTAAAGTTACTAATAGTACCAGACCCCGTCTGAGAGAGGCACTCTGTTTTCCACACATTGGCCTGCAGCCTGGATTCAAACCTGTCTAAGATTCCTTGCATCTTTGATGCTACAGCTAATGGACTCTGCAATTGCAAAAGTGCTTCAAAATAGAGGAGTCACCTCCATGTTTCAAAGCCTTCTGCCCCGAAAGTTCTATGACAGGTATCTTAAATAGCATGACAGGAACCTTCAAAGTGAGGCTGGAATCCTAGGAAATGTTTTCCTCTAAGAAGAGACAATTAAGGGCAAGTTGACATGACGTTTTAGAAATCCACAAGTCCTGCTTCTAATGCAGTCATTCAAACTAAAGAAAGGGCTTAAGCATCAAGACACCTTTCCGGTGTGTGAGTTTGAAGTTAAAGACATTTGTTAGCATCTCAAAGGCCAACCACCTGCTCCCAGGCTGTCTGCACTGGTTTTTGAAGGGTGAGGCTCAGATTGCTGTGCTGGGCATTGACAGAGCAATCACAAAATTCAGGATTCCATATCCTATTTCAAATTCACCCCACAGACAGAGAAATCTTCATCCGAGTTCCAGGTTAACTCCAGAAAGTTCTAGACAGAATTAAAACCAGTAGCTCTCATGGGCATTCATTTCCATCTTGGAAGATTCACTGCTCTCAGAGCCAACAGACTAAATTTAACTTTCCCATCTTGTGCTCATTCCCACTTGTCTGTGACTTATTAGCAGAGAAGCACCCTGGCCAGTGGCAGAGTCCTTTCTAACTAGGCTAGCAGTCTTCTTTGCCAGAAGGCTTAATCTGAATCAAAGTGATTCCATTTATTTCCAATCAAATTAAGATGTGTCTACAAGACATCTCAATTTCCACCTTTAATTCAGCATAAAAATTTACTTGAGAAAAAAGATAAAAGTGTTGTGTCTGATGAAGACTTTTCAAGTGTGTCTCTTATGGCCAGAGCTAAGAACGAGCTAAGCATTATATAAACTCAAAATAACCCATGCGAGTACATACAGGCCCCATAAAAGAAATAAAATATAACACAGTAATTTTTAAAAATTTATTTCACATTGATTAATTTATTTCACATCAACAAAGTTCTGGAAAAGAAAAAGTTGTCAATAAATTTTAATGCTGTCCTAAAGATAATCTGGGAATTATCCTGTTGTGAAATCCACACAGTGACTCAGTGGGTGATTTCCTTCCACACATGCCAAGCCCTAATCGGAGCCTCACTGAACTCTACACAATATGAATGAGGAAGTTACACCCTGATAGAGCAATTTTCAATATATAATTACGACTCTTTTCTTGCTTGCACTCTGTATGAATCACTAAGTGAGGTTAAAATGGAATCACATAGTGCTTTTCCATAGAATAAGCGCATCCATAAATGACTCTCCTGTTAATTATTTAGCATCAGCTTTATAAGTAAAGAAAACCAGGCAGGCAGTGGGGCTGTTGCTCCTGCTTCTTGTAATATATAAATTTTATTATCAAATTACTGTAGCAGAGGTGTTTTCATTTCTTTAATGAAAGAAATGATGACATTTTTCTGCTATGGCTCTTTTCCCCACATGACACTAAGTGTAAAAGAAGATCTTAAAAGTGACTAGATGACATGTGACCCAGTACTCAGTATCTCTTTAGTCTCCACACACAGTTACCTAGGAAAGCAGGCAATGACTCACTCCAAGTCTCTGTGGATACTGTCATGGTTAGCTCTAAGATCAACCATAAGTAATAACAATCTATTATCATCTATCAACCATCACTCCTAAATCAGGATTAGGGACAGCTGTGGGAAGATGCCCATCTACTACTTAACTAGAATTCTCCGTCAGGCCACCCCCATGAAAGATAGTAACAGGAACATCCAAATATTCCTTTTGTATATATAGTATCTCCTAAAGGCTGTTCACTGTCCCAAGAATTGGGTGAGAACTTTTTTTCTGTTTTTTTCAACACAGGGTTTCTCTGTGTAGCTCTGACTGTTCTGGAACTCACTCTGTAGACCAGGCTGGCCTCAAACTCACAGAGATCCACAGCCTAGCTTGGTGAGAACGTTTAATTGAAGTCTCTAAGTGTTTAAAAATAACTTTGATGACCTTTTCTTCGTATTGTTTGAATGTTTCTCCTGGTTATGCTGATCTGGTGGAGAAGCATGATAAATGCATGCTCACGGACTACCTATATCCAAGCTAGAACAGCAAAAAAGTGTCCTTTGCCTTTGTGTGAGCTACAACTCTCCCTAAATCAAAGTTCACAGCGCTCAAGCCCAACATCTCACTCTGTAATTGTTTGTAATAATGCCTCTCAGATTTTTTTTCCTTCCAAATGTGAAAACCTACAAATTAAGAAGAGTTTGTATTTAAGTCATAACCTCTTCCACTTCTCTGCTTATGCTTTTGTACTTGTGACCACAGCATCTATGGGTCAGAAATGGGAAGCAGTCTACAAAATTCTGTTGCAAAACTTATTTAAAATCCACATGCCTCTTTCTGCCACCCAGTGGACTGTGTTCTGAGACTGTGTTTCTGCCACCCAGACACTGCGAACTGAGAAACAAAGGCCTGCTGCACTTGTCACAACTCATTCTAACTCCCTGGAGCAGAACTTCAAACCCAAGTTCTTGTGCCATCTCCTACACTGAGCATGGTAATTCTCATTGTTAAGACTCTTGGTGGAGCCCAGACTCCTCCCCCGCACTGCCACCTACCTGTTCAAGCCTGTCATTATTTGACTTCCTCTGATAAGGCTCCCAACTACTCCAGTGCTCAAGGCACTTCCCCTTCTTTGACGCCTTCTCAAATATATGAAAAGAATTGCTACCTGGTTTCCTCTTTCAGATCAAAACATACACATACATATTATACATATATACATATAGACACATACACATACATATACACACATGTCTACATAAATAACATGCACCACATGTGTCATGGCAGAAAAGGCTATTGTATCTCCTAGAACTGGGGTTGCAGGAAGTTATGAGCCACCCCATCCTGACCCTGGGAACTGAAACTAGTCTTCTGCAAGATGGATAAGTGTGCTCTCAATCACAGAACAATCTTTCCAGCTCTCAAAGCCTGTTCTTTTTTCCCTCTGCTCTACATCATGCTTGAGGTGTGAGTTGATGAGCATGTTTCTGTCCTACTTGAAGTTCTCTAGAAGATGTTCCAATTAGATTTGGCATGCAACAAACCCTTAGCAAGATGTGGACACCTGTGACTTGAAGAAGAGAAAAGCAGACCCACGAAGAAAGTGGGCTGTAATTTGGTTTATCAAAATGTTGGAGGTATGCCACCTCAAGGTCCGATAGACAGGTCTCATACATTCCCTAGTTCAACCCCCAGAGGTAGGCTGTCCTGGGTGGAGCATTACCCATCAAGCAGGCTATCTGTAGCCAAGACAAGATGGAAATGCCCATGGTTGGAGGCTACTGATGGCACTTTCTGATTAGTTATTTCTCCCAGAAGGAGGGCACAGCACATCCATCCCAGTGGTCTTCACATGTTTCAAATTCAGTCCAACATTAACATTAGCTTTTAGCCTTCCAACTAGCTTTCAGAGGTTTCCAATTTCCTTGCTGGTCTTGGCCAGCAGGAGGCACTGAAAGGAGGCTAGACAGCAGAAGTTAAGGAGGAACCAGGGTCCTTGCCTTCCTCTTCTCTCTAGTAGAGTGGCCTCTCTTTTTGGGTTCCCACCCCTACTAGAAACTCCTGTTCCATGTATCTCCAGCATCCAACCAATAATACAACCAGAATTCTAGCTTCTACTGAGTATTCCCAGCTTCTGAGTTTGCTCAACATCTACCCCTTCTTCCTTCTTCCAGATTTAGGGTAGTGGTAGCTTTTATCTGTGGTCTTAGAGTCACCACGTCATTCACTGCTTGGTATCTTACTCTTCTATCATGGATGTCAACAACTCCATGTGTCAAATTTTACTTGAAATACCTAGAATGACTTGTTTTTCCTGGCTGGAATCTGATTGATAAATCTTTCTCAGAGCTGAACATGTTACAATCCTAGGAGGATCATGCAATTATGGCTAGTCTGAGCTACATACAAATTATAGGTTAGTCTGGGATACATAATGAGGCTCTGTATAGAAAACAATGTAATAATAATGATGATGATGATAATAATAATAACAATGATAAAATTTTTCACAAACTGAAACCAAGCATATAAAAAAGAACAACACCATAGTTCTCCACCCAAAGAGAGAACTTAGGTTGGTCTCGGTGCCTTTACAGAATACAGGTACAAATACAGTGTGGGTGTTCCCTAACTCTTGTGGTACGTACTGTCCCACATTTGAGACCAATGGAAGGCTAGTGAGTCACGCGTTCTTGCAAACTCAGAAGGAACCTCCATTATTACCAGGAGAACAACAGTGTGCACCCTCAGAACTCATTGTGACAAGAGAAGATACCAACTCAAAACTACCCTATTTCTGACTCCTTTTTTCCATGCCTAATACAACAAAACAGGGTGACTAAATCATACATCTTTAATCTGAAAATAAAGCTGGTAAGTTACCGCATAGGAATAATCTTCAGTTGCCTAGGAAAACAGATGTCTGCCTGCATTGTGCATTGTGGCATTGGCACCTCCACAGCAGCCCTGTGCATGCCCGTCTCTCCCAGTGGAGTAATGCTTGGTTATCAAATTTCAGTAAAATACACACATTTTAATAGATTCCTGACTATGAAAAACATTTTATTTAATATTTTCTGTATTTTTACAGTTTAATATGAATGTGATATGGTTACAGTGTAGGAGGGAAGGACAATGAGATGTTCCTGAATGAATTCCATCGTGCAAGATGAGAACATTAGCAAAAGCACCTTCAGAGACAACATTCAAGGGAGCCAGGATTCCTTCTAGGAAATGGTTTTTTTAAACACGAGAAAATTCTAACTTTTCCCTTCAATAAGGACCAATAACTCTAACTACAGTACATAACTCAGCTTCCAATAACTGACTAGCCTAGATGATTGATGTATAAACAGTGTTTTAGTATCTATTGAGTTAAATAATAGAAAGAAAGCAGTGTCTGAGTTGGAAGCAAAGAGAAGAAGCAAAAAGAGAGGAACCATTTGGAATGGGTGAGTAGCGACTTGTTTTCAAGAGTGAAATATCATATTTTGTGCAGGTAACCATGACAGTCAGTATCTAGTTATGTTTCATTGATTATGGGTGAGACAGGGGGTGATTACTAAACAATGATGACGTATGGAGGCTTGGACTTAATGTTTTCAGGTACACTTCCTTACTCATTCCCTAACATAAATCTGGAAAATTGATTCTTATCCAATCACATGACAAAGGAAACCTGTAAAATTCACAAGTGGTTGGTTCAAGTCAAATAGTAAAGTGAAGAGGCTGAAGACTCAAAGGCAAAGTGACCCACTACCAAATCTGCGTGTTTCTTTACCACAACTCTTCTGTGATTTGGGTGACGCGAATGTTCTACTGAATGAAAGTGGTTTATTATTTTAATAACAGGCTTTCCCAAAACATGGAGAAATTGACTATGTATTTTGCTTTCAAGTATCAATTTTAGGGGCAAAGCTCAGCTTTTATTCTTTTGATAATCCTGGGGTAGAAACCAGAGTTTTTTTCATTATGGACTCTTCTCTTGAAATTGCCTCACTAAATAATGTTTCTAATTATTGCTTTTTCCTAAGATAATATCTGTTAAATGCATGCCTATCTGTGAACTGATACTCTTCCACTTATTATAATTAACCTATCTTTGACCCTCATAATGGGACCAGATTGATATAGTTGAGATTAATGAGTCAATTATTTTTGGACAAGGTACAAGGAACACAAACTGTTCATACTGATAAACTCTCATGGTGTTCTCTACTTTCTGTGTGGCTCTTGACATCTATAAAATAACCCAATGCACTTCTTTTTTCCTTTCCAACTTAGCCATGATGAATGCTGGTATTTCCCCAAGAACACAGAAATCATTTGGATGAAAAAGGAACTGATAACACAAGAGGGCAAGCTATTCTTTATAAACAATTGTCTTTAAATCCTTTTATTTGACAAATTCATGCTTCCATGGGCTTAGCTGCCTCCAAGTGTCATTTTTATAGTTCAATTAGCCTGCTAGAAGGACTTAGGTCCCATTATTGGTAAGATGAGAGACACTGACAAATTAGCCACAAAGTAACAAGAAAGCAGCAGAAATCCCCAGGATCAAGGAGGACTTCCTTCCTGCAGCAGTAAGTACGAGCATCCATACAAATCTGCTCCCATGACTGAGCCTTTAATTTCTTCAGACAAAATTAGAAATGTCATTCTCTCGGCAGAAGGTATGAACCCAAATAGTTGCAAGAGTTTAAGAAATGTTTGTTATTCTTTCCTTTTTAAGATTTAGATGTGTGTTTGTGTGTGTGTGTGTGTGTGTGTGTGTGTGTGTGTGTGTGTGTGTGCCTTCTGCATGCGTGGGTACCCATGAAAGCCAGAGACGGTGTCAGATGCCCTAGAGCTGGAGTTACAGGCAGTTGTGAGCCGAAACATGGGTGCTAGGAATGGTGTGTATATCCTCTGGAATAGCAGCAAGTGCTCTTAAGTGTTGAGCCTTCTCTCCGACCCCATGTTTCTCTTTTTAAAGCCAGTTTCTCCACTTTTACAGGTTTATTTAGCACCCACACATTTTACAACGTCACAATATGTACTCTATCTCTGACCTCCACTATGAGATGAGGACTCAAAATCAACTATCTAGATGACATCCCCAGCTGTTTTTCCTGTGGGGTCACATACTCCCACATCCAAGTTCATCCAAAATAACAAACCCAAGATTTAGCTTTTTGCATAAGACTCAAAGGCCCTGCCTCTTGTCCTCTTTTTTTGGTATTCTTATCATTACTACAATGAATGTGCACAGCCACTCAAATGGAGTTATATTGGACATGGAATGTATGAGTTTATAAAATATTTTAGGCAGACAGAATCTTTTCATGGCATAGCTTGGATACTCACATCCTGTGGCACTGGGCAAGGCAAATAGCCTCTTCCAGTTCTGCTTTATGTTATGTAAAACAGGGGAAATTCCTGATTCCTATCTTATAGTGTTGGGATAGTCACTTGAGAGGGCCTGGGCACCTTGCAAGTGCTCACTAAATGCTAGCTGCCCCAGTGAGAACTAAGAAGCTCTTCTTGGGGTTTATGATGTAGCTCAGTTGGTAGAGTACTTGACCAGAATACATAAAGCCCTGATTTCCATACTCAGCACAGCATACATCTGAGATATTGAAGCATGTCCACAATCCTAGCTCTCAGGAGTTAGAGGCAGGAGGATCAGGAGTTGAGGGTCATCCTTGGCTGCATAAAGAATTTGAGGCCAGTATGGGATATACGAGAAGTGGTAAGAATCAATTAATTAATGCAACTTTTTATGGTTACCTTCCTTTCCTGAGATAACCCATCAATTATCAAATCAAACAGATATAATAATCATTTCATATTCTCCCTCAGTACACATAGGCTTCATGTTCTAGCCTGTTACTCTACTTCTCACAATTCTGTTGACATTCTGTGCTTATTTAATCTTTTCTATTTTTTACCTGTTTTTCATCAAATTCACACTTCCTTTCCTATTAATTATCCCCACAACACTAGGAATAAGTTCTCTGAAATACAAACCAAGTCACACTTCTGTATTCAAAACTCCTATATCATCATAAGGCTCAAACTGTTTCTCAAGACAGCTAAGGTCTTTGTTTATCTAGACTTGATTGAAATTGACCTTCTGATTTCCAACCAATCCTTCTCCAGCTTCTAAGGTCACATCATAAAACACCAGCTTGGCCTCAGGTCTTTCACTTACACTACTCCCCTTCTGCCTGTCAGCCAGGGTGACATCAGGGAGCTTTCCTGAGCCACCCTGCAACTTCCCAAAGAGAGCAGTTGGCTTACTTCTCTGTATTCTTTCACAGTTATACACTAACATTTTGCCTTCTGTGTACCTTTGTATCTGTGTTTGCTTTAATAAACTGGCTCCTTCGTAGGGCAAAAAACCTGTGGCATTTTAATTTGATGTCCCTAGACATTAGCAGAATGTCGAGCACAAAACTGGGACTCAGTTGAAGCTTACTGAATGGATTCCTTTGATGTATAAAAGAAAGCACTTCAATGCCATTTTAATAAGCCCAGGTACATTAATCTCTCCAAGCCTGTTTTGTATGTATGATGGACATTAGGAATTAGTAAGACTAATGTACATAGGCAAGATCTACCAGGGGTGTCCAACCTTATGGCATCTCGGGGTCACATTAGATGGCAATGAACTGGGTTGGACAACTCATTAACTACACAGACACTAATAAAAGTTGATGAGGGAAGAATAGAAAGTTTAAAAGACCTGTGTATAATTGTTGTGATATACACTAATATAGACAAGCAAAATGTCCTCATACAATCAGGGCCAGCACCCTAGAGAGGCCCCTGGCACCAACAGAGAAGACGGTGGTAGAGAGTTCCCACATAATAAGATCATCAAAATGTTAAAAAGAGAACACTGATAATTCCTGTGAAAGTCTTCTACCTTTATACCTTCCTCTTTGAAGGTCAAGTGTCTTCTGGGAATGCCGCTGTTTTCTGCCTAAACGAAGAAAGTCAATGCTAAACTCTTGAGTCGCTAAGCCCAAAGTTAATGAATCCATTGCAAGACAATACTCTCGAATGTCAACGCGTATAGCATTTCCTCAGACAATGAGAGGTACTGAGACCCTAAGCAGGAAAGGAGAACAGCAATGTTGCTATTTTAGAAGAGCAATTCTCTGTATGACATAAAGAAGAAAGCCTTGCAGGTATCTTCATGAAGAGTAATGATTTCTGATTGAGGAGATGAAGTGAGACATGCAAATATTTGGGGGGAAGTATTATAAGCCAGACTGAGACGCCAAAATGTTAGTTGATCTGGAGGAGCTTATAGCCAGATCACAATAAACAGACTGAGTATACAAGGAGAATGACTGTAAAAAATGAACATAGTGTGAAGAGCAGTGGGCAAAACATGAAGGATTCAGCAGGCTATGCTAAGGACTTGAGATTTCTCAGTAGGACAGGAAGCCTTTGGAAGATGGGAGTGGCAAAATAAGGCTGAGATCCCTGACAGGCTACAAGGGGGAATACTGACTAAATGCAGAAAGTGAAGGATACCACAGAGAGGTCATTTGAGGAGATGATTTCAGCCCTAAGTAGAGACACAGAATGGGACTGACATGGTTTACTTTACAATCTACATGGAATATATTTTGAAAGTATAGCTGTAATAAATTGCTAGTAGATTGAATTTGAAACTAAAAGAGAAATTTGAAGAATCATCTATGGATTGATTTTTAGCCCAAGAAACTGATAAAGAGTAGCAACATAAGACACCGGGCATGATGGCATATTCCTGTAATCACAGTGCTCTGGAGATGGGAAGAGGAATCATGAGTAGTTCTGTACCAGCCTGATCTGCATACAGAAACCCTTTTCAGAAGGAAGGAAAAGGGGAGGGAGGGAGGGAAAGAGGAGGGAAGGCAGGCCAGAAGAGAGAGAGAGAGGAAGGGGGAGAGAGGAAAAAACCAGGGGAGAAGGGAGCTTGGGGAGAAAGGAAGGAAGGGTGGGAGAGAGAAAGAAAAAGAGAGACGAGGGGGAGGGATGGAAGATTTATAGAAGGGACGGGAAGGGATAGGAAGAGAAAAAAGAACAATATAGTATTATGGACAACATAAAGGATAGAAAAGAGAATCTAGATTTAGACATGGGAGGGGGCATAAATTAAATTATCATTTCAGGTCTGACAAGATGGCTTAGTGGCTAAGAATGCTTGCTTTTCTTGCAGAGGACCTAGGTTCAGTTCCCAGAAATGACTCACAACTACCTGTAACTCAAGTTCTATGGCTACAATAACTTCTTCTAGCCACTGCAGGCACCTCACACATGTGGTAATCATACAGACAAACAAGTACATGTATATACATGTAAATTAAAAAAATTAGAAATAGTTGTCATTTCAGGCACAATAGGCACACAAGATAATTTGAGACATTAAATTATCTAAAGAAGAGTTATGATAGAGAAGAGACAAATGTGTGAATCTTTGGAGCTGGAAATAAAAGTCTACACACATTCAGCAGACAGATGTCACTTAAAATATGGGCTTGGATGGAACCACTGAAGGAACATGTACAGTTAGATGAAAGGAATGGACCAAGAATTGACCATTGGACAACACCAACATTGAGACGTCAGCAAATGATGACACAAACGGTGATAAGAGAGAAGAGCCAGTGAAGGGCCGAAGTCCCAGACAGGCTACAAGGTGGTTTTATCAATTGTTACAATTGATACAAGAAGCTGATAAATGCATAGAAGCTGAATTTAATCCCTACAAAGAACTAAACAACATAAAGTACAAGTACGATGGACAGGACAGGCACACAGGTATCTCCCCACAGTGCCGATGGAAAAGGCTTTCGCACAATCTTCCTCATATGTGGATCTCAGCTTCAAACCCATTGTGTCATATGATTAACCTGCAGCACATTTGGAAGTCAGTTCTGTGCTGCTCTCAACCTTCATCAGAAAAGCTTCCTTTCCCAGTAGTGGTCAACGCAAAGACGTATAACTAGAAAGGACTGAGCATAGGTGAATGTGAGCGCTTGATCATAGATGGGTCATCCATATCAATCCATTCAAGGCTCAGGAAACTGATGAAGAGAAGGCAGAGAGATGGTAAGAGCTGGAGGACAGGAAGAAGATCTGTGAAATGTCCAATGGATAGATTGTGGCTGATACACACATGAAATCACAAACTGTAGCTGTCTACACAAGAACTGCACAAGTGAGTCAAACATCCAGTTTGGGTAGGAAGGGTTTCTCGAAGGTCCACTCCTAGCTGAGGAGCTACTGGGAGTTGATGGCTAAGAAGAAAGAGTGAGTTTCTTTGCTTAGAGGATATGGCCATTGGTAGGTTTACCCATGCTCCAGTGGGGGGCCCCACACCATAAGCATGTGGTCAGCACTATTGGAGTAGATATAATTAACAACAGCAACAATAATAATAATATAGAGGACATGACATCAGGAAGAAGATAGGTTGAGAGACTTGGGAGGAAGTAGTGAGCACAGATATGATCAAAATACATTATATACATGTAAGAAATTTTCAAAGGATAATTTTTTAAATGGAGAGAAAAGAAGAAAAGTAGTAAAATAAAAAAAATTAGAAAATGGCTTCTCATCTCTCATCTCAGCTCTGGCATGGGAAAAATATGGATCAGTGAAAAATGGGAGCTCAAATTTATACCTTCAGTTTTCACTGTCCAATTAGCACTTGGAGCTCAGCCCCAGCAAAGTTTCCTTCATGATTAAAACTCCCAGGATATTCGGAGAGCACTCCATATACCTACTTTTCGAATAAATATGTTTTAAATAATGGAACAGCATTTCCAAGAAGGCCTGCATTGTTTTGACTAGCGGTTTTCATCATCCCTCAAACTAACTTTGGATTCTTTAATTTCACATTTGAAAAAGAGACCAGCTGAATGTTCTTCCCACATGCAATGATCTCCTGTCTAATAATGCACTCTGCTGTTTTCTGAAACAAAGATTAAAGAGTACAGTCAGAAACTTCCCAAATAACTTTGATGAGATTAGTTTAATTTCTTCCCTGAAAGCAAAGATAAACAGACATTAATTCTCAGTAGTTTTCTCTATCCTTATGCAACTGGAACCCTTGTGTTTTTCTCGTTCTTTTATCAACATCAGAAAGAGATGCAGTCCTTTATGGAACAACACAAATGTGTACCAGTCTGTCTTCTTGGAGCACAGAATGTTCTGGAAGGATGGAGGGACTATTTTTTTTATATAAAGGAGAAAGCAACCATAGTCTTTCACATATCTACTGCTTGTCTGAAAGTCTATGAAATGGCATTTGAGATATTCCTCCTAACGAGGCATAAAGACACTGAAATAAATTGCTGCTTATTGGATTGCTTCTCCCAAAAACCAGGGACATAATTCAAAAGGTTTCCCACAGAGTGGAGATGGAGAATGGGCACACAAGTCAACTTGCCAAAGGGCTAAATCTATTTCTGACATTAACAGAGGGACAGATGTTACAGCCAGGGCCTGCTCACAGCTGCAAAGCTTAATGAATTCACATTCCACATCATGATAATGTACATCATCAATATTCCTAATTTTGAAGTTTCTCAACACTCAGTTATTAATGTCTCCTATGAGGAAAGCTAATGTTTAGAATCCCATGCCTCAGTGTTCATGAGGAAGTTATATCTAAACTCAGTTAACTCAAAATATCACCCTGCTCCTCTCCCCTTTCTTGGATCATGGGGAAACACAGCATATGAGGTTTCCAGTTTTATATGTAAAGATATATTGTTATTTCGTTTTGTTTTGAGGCCTGGGAATTTCAAAATTCCTCATTTAAAGCGGCAAGCTTTGTGTGGAGATAGAGAATGAGAAGATTCTGTCTGTTCAAAGTGAGGCAGAGAAGTTTTATGGAGTCACTTGGGTATCTCTGTACCTCTAACTTCCTTCCACCAATCAGAAGCATCTGACTTCCACTAAGCTATTTCCTGTGTAGCCCTTTTCTCTGAATGGATACAATCCTTCCTGCAGGGGGACAGAGGCTCCTTAAGCCTCAAGAAGTAAAAAGGTTACAAGAGTCAGGAAGTTCCAGAAACTCAGGGGATTCACAAGGCTCCTCTGCAGGGTTCCATAACAGCAACAATGGGCATGGAAAGAGAATCTGATGGAGTTGCCTGCAAGCTGTCAGGGAGCCCTGGGGTTGCAGCTTTTGTGACTCGCTGCCCATGCTATCGTGGGATTTTCAGAGATGCAGCTGCCTTTGAGTCATCCATGCTCCTGTAAGCATTCCTCACCTGTACTCTGTATGTGACCTCAACAACGGACAGCTACACTAGGGGGGACCTGTGTGGAATGGTTTCATTGGTCTGTCGTTCACTGACACCCTACCTGGGGGAATAAGTGTTCACATCTCCCCAGGAAAAATCATGTAACACTAATAATACAGATAACAGAAATCAGGACCTTCCTCACTTTTTGTGAGGATAAAATGAGGCAATGGGGGCATGAGAATATTTATGTCCACCTTACATTAATTACATAAAAAGTTATTGCTAAAGTACAGAAGATAACAATTATTGTATAGTAGTCATCAATGAGTGAAATATTTTCAAAGCAGAGTTGTAGATGTAACCAACCGTCTAAGTAAATAAGAAACACAGAACCAATGCAAAGAAGAAAGCCAAGAGGTCAGAGCTAAGAGCTAAAACCTTACCCTTCCTCCTGCGGTGGTCCTACCTCTCCGAAAGAGAGCTACTTCCTGTGTTCAAGTCTTTATATAGACTTTCGGTTCTGCCTTCTCATTGGTTGTAAACCCAACCACATGACCGCCTCGTCACTGCCTGTCTGTATAGACCTCCAGGTCTTCTATGGTTGGTACTGAGATTAAAGGCGTGTATCTCCAATGCTGGCTGTATCCCTGAACACACAGAGATCTACCTATCTCTGCCTACCAAGTGTTGGGATTATAAGCATATGCCACCCCTGCCCGGCTTTCCTATGGCTTGCTAATAGCTCTGATCCCTGAGCAACTTTATTAACATACAAGTTAACATTTTAGTACAAAATAAAATATCACCATACAGAGTCATCATGTGGGTGGCATGTATAGTAGGTCATCAACAAATACAAACCACAGCTACTCCCTATGCAGTCATGATGGTTGTATTTGTTTCCTAAGTTTCTTAAGACCATCTTCTTTTAAATGAAAAGGCATTTCATGATTTCTGGGAACATTTCCATCAACACTTACAGACAAAAAGTGTTACATCCTCTGGTCCTAGATATCTCCACTGTATCTCTCCAAGAACTCAGCAAAAAGTTTAGACAATTACAATCCACTTCTTTGTACGTTCTTGGGAAATGATGTCAGAAACAAAACAAGAAAGCAAAAAATAATCATTGTTCCAGTGACTCTTGACCAAAGAAATGGGACTCTGTGTGTGTGTGTGTGTGTGTGTGTGTGTGTGTGTGCGTGCGTGTGTGTGTACAGTGAGTGTATATGTGTGTACATGCAGGTATGTGTGTATGTATGTGAGTGTATACATGTATGTATGTGTGTGTTCATGTGTGCGGCATGTATGTGCTTACGTTATATGTATGTATGTGTGCATATGTGTACACATGAGTGTGTGTGTGCATGCATGTATATATTTGTGTACCTGTGTATGTCTGTGCATGTATGTTTATGTGTGTGTGCTTGTATATGTGTGTGGTATGTGTTTATGTGCATGTGTGTGTGCATGTCTGTGGGTGCATGTGTGTATGTGTGTGAGAGAGTGTGTGTGTATCTATTTCTTTCTCTATGGTTCTGTGTTTGTGTGTGTGTGTGTGTGTAAGAATACAGTGGTTAACTTTGGGTCTTCCTCTTCATGTGTTTGTAGGTTTGGGTTTTGAAATTTTTGTTTGTTTGTTTGTTGGTTGTTTTATGAGACAGGGTTTATCAATGGGACACTGAAGTCACTACCTAGGAGGGACTGGCTGGCAGCAAGCTCCAGAAATCCTCCTGTCTCTGCCGCCACAGCTGGGATTCCAAGCACAGGTGATCACACCACATTTTCACTAGATATGGCTTCTAGATATCAGACTAGGGTCCTCATGCCTGTGGGAAAAGCCCCGTATTCACTGGGCCGTCTTCACAGTCCAGGAAGTGGGAATTTTTAAAAGCATGGTATCTACAACTTAGAATAACACACTCTTATTTTTAAATTAGGATGTCTTTCAGAGAACATTCTAGAATATTCTCAGTTTTGTAGGCAGCTAAGAAAAAGCCATCTTCCACTGAGCATGACACTGCATGTCTTTTGGCAGCATCTGTGGGAAGAAACAAGGGCAATGATATAAATGTGTCACCCACAATAGTCAGTCAGAGTACTTCCTGAACAGGGTCTTTGGCACCTCTAACATATTGCACATAACCTTTGTGACAAGCTTCAAAAGATGATTTATTAGTCAACAGGTAAGTGTTATAATAATTTCTATGTTGTGTACCAGCTTTATTTCAGTTATGGGAACAACTTGACAGGTAATGTTCTGATATGAATTCTTCATTAATTAATGAATGCCAAAATTAGAAGAATAAATGTCAAAAATATGGCAATTTTTTGTACATTTTTTATTTGAAGCTTTTTATACATGTGTGCATTGTACCCTGAACACATTCCTGCTCACACTCCTCTATTGTCCATTTGGTGGTCCTCTCTATTTCACTGGTGTCCCTTTTAATCCAAGACACTCTTAACTTACACTTTTATGACATATATAAGTGCATAGGTGTGTGTGTGATTTTATGTACTTCTATTAAAGCTAGGAAACATAAATGAGAAAAAACACATTTGTCTTTGTAGAACTGACTTAATTCACTGAGTATGAACATCTCTAGTTCATGGCACAATTTTTTTTTTCTGGAACAGAGTTTCTCTGTGTAGTTTTGGTGCCTGTCCTGGATCTCACTCTGTAGACCAGGCTGACCTCGAACTCACAGAGATCCGCCTGGCTCTGCCTCCCAAGTGCTGGGATTAAAGGTGTGCACCACCACCGCCTGGTCTCATGCCACATTTTTTAGACAAGTGGACATTAAGTGAATTTTTTAAATTTAATGTAAGTAGATTTTGTAAATTTTATGAGTTGAAATGGTTTCTCACATTTCAGTAAACTTCTTCCCATCAAATCCCTTTAATTTTACCTTTACTTTCACCAGAAGCTAGCAAGTAGACTTGGGATACATGAGAAAATAAGATACTAAGCTATTCCACTTAACCTGCATTTTTCCAGAGAATAAAATGACTCCTTTCATAGACAAGACCTTAAATCATCAGTTTTCACATTCAGAAATACCTAAAAGTAAAATTGCAAACTGGAATACTTCTAAAATATATTCTTTACAAAGTCCTTAAATTAAGAGAGCCACACTTGACCTTTCATAGTTCAACCAGCTGAGATTAGCTCTAATTATCATCTTAAATCTAAAAAGGAAAGAGCTGGGTCATTAAAAGTACCAAACAGCTAATTGAAAAGAAAAAATTCCTAGAAAATAATCAAGACCTATGCACTTTAGTGCCCTTAACTATTAAACTTATTAGAGCATTGATTTTGACCATGGTAATTATTATCCATCACAAACATCATCTAATAAGAGATTATGAAGCCAAGTGGTGGTGGTGGCGGCGGCGGCAGTTCACGCCTTTAATCCGAGCACTTGGGAGGCAGAGGTAGGCGGATCTCTATGAATTCAAGGCAAGTTCCATGACATCCAAGCCTACACAGAAAAACCTTATCTCATGAGAGAGAGAGAGAGAGAGAGAGAGAGAGAGAGAGAGAGAGAGTGATGGATGGATAGATGGATGGATGGAGATTCTGAGACACACAATCTACCCACAGTGAACTATCTATATCAATATTCCCAGGTAGAAGCAAAGAGAAGCAATACTAATATCATATTCCTAGAAAGAACGCTGGTCAGACTTCCAGATTCAGTGTGGTGGAAGGAAGAAGGTGTTCCACACCTGCTGTTTACTGGGTTGCTCTGGAAAAGTTTTTTAATGGTGACCTAAGTTTCAATGATTCAACTATAAAATGGAGAGACTGGTATCCCAAGGATGGTGCACAAACCCATTAATTACTAGATACAAAACAAACAACAGCTATGTGTTTGAAAGCTGCATGGGCTATCCTGTAGTAATGTGATTAGGGATACTGGAAACAGCACTGGCTTGTGACTAGCTTGTGATGGTTAATTGAACACGTTAGTCCTAAATATGATTTCTGAGCACGTTTTCTTATGAGAATATCATTTACTCAGGAAGTGAAGTAGAGGAGCCTCCACGATGTGGAGGTCTGGAATAGAACAAAAGGAAAAGGGAAAATCTGCCCTATATTCTTGAGTACCGGAGTCAGAACATGGGGTTCCTGCCCTCAGATTGGATACATACACAGTTCAGCCCCCACCCCCTGCCCCCTCATTCAGGTCTGCAGACTTGGACTCAGCTCTGTCATCAGCTCTCTCCTGAGTTCTAAGTTGCAGATGACACCATGAAACTTCACATCTAACCAACTGTGAACAATTTCTCATAAAAATGAATCAATTGTTCTGCCTCCATATTTCTATGGCTGTACAGACATCTATAGAACTTGTTTCCTGTTGGTTGTAGGATCCTATTCATCACTCTCAGTTTCATGTTTTTTCTCCGTAAAATCCTGACCAGTATACATTTTCACCAGTATTTATTGAGCCCACTGTGGTTAAGAAAAGATAGAGAAGCACAAGTATGGTTCTGTCTTCAAAAGTACTTCAAAAGAATCCAGATGGGGTGGTAAAGCATTTTCAAGGAAATTGAACTAACATTTGCACTAAGTGCTAAGAGAAGGGTGTGCTGTCTTTGAGATTTTTAATTGTAGAAAAAACATTTGATTGTAAAAGCTGTTGAGCTTTGTCAAAATGTATATTTTAAAGGTACCTTGACTTCAAAATTTGGATGTAAGGATATGTTGCTTTGGAAAGGAGGCTCTGTTTTTGTTTCCACAGAAAGCCAGAGGCTATGGGTTTGTTTCAGATTAAGATACATCAGGTTTGACTAGCCAAGACCACCTGAAAGGTCTCCGCTGACACCATGGCCCAGATGATCCAACATCCAGAACCGTTTCAAGGCAACTGGCTCAGACGATACACCCTCATGGACTACTCCATAATCCTAAAATATTCTTTGTGTCCCCAGAAGATACAGCGCCCCCCTCCAACAGGAAGTAGTAAGAGAAGCTATGCCCAAATTCCCAAATATACCAAGCTGACTTTGGAGATGTGTAAAGGTTAAAACCTTCCTTTTTAAGAAAAAAAAAGGGAAAGTGCTGTGGGATGGTCTGTATGTCAAATGTGTTGCTGATTGGTCAATGAATAAATCACTGATTGGCCCATAGCCAGGCAGGAAGTATAGGCGGGACAAGGAGGAGAATAGAGCGGGGAAGTGGAAGGCTGAGTCGGAGAGACACTGCCAGCCGCCATGATGAGAAACAACAAGTAAAGATGCCGGTAAGCCATGAGCCATGTGACAAGGTATAGATTAATAAAAATGGATTAATTTAAGCTGTAAAAACAGTTAGCAAGAAGCCTGCCACGGCCATACAGTTTAAAACCAATATAAGTCTCTGTGTTTACTTGGTCGGGTCTGAGCGGTTGTGGGACTGGCGGGTGGCAGAGATTTATCCTGACTGTGGGCCAGGCAGGAAAACTCTAGCTACAGAAGGGAATATTGTTCCTGCAGGAACTTTCTGGAAGGGGAGGTCCCAGTGTCCCGAACACCATAAAAAGGGCCTGAACAAAGCACTGTCCTCGGTTTGAGAGAACTGTGAGCCTCTTATACATGTGCTGGGATGGAAGACAGAGAAAAGGGTGAGCCTCGTGTACATGTGCTGGGATGGAAGACAGAGAGAAGGGTGAGCCTCGTGCACATGTGCTGGGATGGAAGACAGAGATGGCTTGCCTGGTGTGAAAGGGCCTCAGACTTTCTCGACACTTCTTAGACTACTGGACTCTAACTTCCAGCCATTTGTCTTCCCCAGCCTTCGTCAGTTTACCTGTCGCTAATGTTCACATGTTTCTAGTGATATCTGAGAAAAAAGACAGAGAAACGGCTTTTGACAAATGTCTCTTTACACAGAACTCCAAACAGTGTCCACTTACAGGGCAGCTGTTCCGCCAAGGTCATGGGTGTAGAGGAAAGCCCAAAGGACCTCAACCCAGATGAGGGGATTAGATGTTTCATCCCTGATAGTCAACAGCAGCTATATAGTTCTGCCTGATCAATTACTACTGAAGTTTCCCCACTCAAAATTTGAGACTGTAAAAATCTCCCTGTCTCCAGGATTAGGTGGGTGGGAGGGTGAAGTAAATGCTGAAGGAAAAAAAATGATAGACATTGATTTGCTCAACATTGCATTATTTTTAATCTTTAGCCATCATGATTATTTCTTCTTAATGTGAAAATACTAATAGGCATATCATTAGGAGCTGTTGATGATAAAAAAGGAAATGAAACACAATCCACTAAGAAACAATATCCAACAGGCCTCAAAACTCAGAGCAGCACCCAAGAAAGGCAAGCTGGGAAGGGTGGCCCAGTTCCAAAAGATTGAGACATGAAATGCCAAAGAGCTCCTCTGATAGGGATTGCCATTTGATAGACTTTATGTATTTATAATCAATCCATATATGTCACATCCGCCATGCAGTGTGACTCTATGTTTCTGTAAAAAAGAACAAAACATTCTGAAAGAAAAAACGGGGTTGTTTACAGACGGCTTACCCTAAGATTTAACTCCCTGTGTCAAGGGATTTAACAATCAAGGTAGAGAAAGGATTAGCCCTCATTAAAGGAGAGCAGTTCTGTGTAGGGGTGAGCCAGGCACCGAATTGTACACAGAACTAAATTGAATGAGAATAATAGAGACAATTACACATATTTAAAAACAAGCCATTATCCACTTAAAATATCTAAATAAAGGTGCTTAGAAGGGAAAAAAGTTTTCAGAAACTGGTAGAAAAGGGATAAATGAAAAGATGAAAATTTGCATTTGCAACAAAAGTCAACATGGAGAAAGGAAAGTATTACAGTATTCTGCTGAAACCCTGTGTCTAAATGCTTTACGGGTAACACAACTCAGACCCCCTTATGTATCACCTATGTGAGGTGAGCAGTGGAGGCGGAAAGAGTCCCCAGGAGACAACAGAAATAAAATCCGAGCACTTGGAAAAACATTCAGAACACCGAGGCCTAAGTTATTTGTTTGGTCGCATTTCCCGTTTTATTCCTTTTAGTGGAAGAAATGTTCATTGTGCTATGCAGCTAATTTTCCATCCTTTAACTTAATGTACTAAAACAGTTTTACATAAAAAAAATCTCATTTGTCAAATGCCAAACATCTGCACCCTTGATTATAGATCTGCTACTGAGACGCTGGCTTTGCAGGTACCATATGTCAGAGTATTTCACTGCAGCTCAGTCACTGTTTATGAGCTTGCAAGGGTGTGTGCATGTCTGTGGTGTGTGTGTGTGTGTGTGTGTGTGTGTGTGTGTGTGTGTGTGTGTGTGTGTTACCATGCACATGCGTGGTTCTACAGATGTCCAAAGAAATTGACATCTGGTGCCTAAAATAAAAGTAGAGGGCTGTAAGAAAAGCAACCAGATATTAGTCAAATGCAGATATGAATGAAGCTCCGAGCACAGTTGCTCACACCCGTAGTTTATGATATCACAGGTTCCAACTCTAAAATAAAAATATTAAAGAGATGAAAGAAGGAGAGAGAACAGGGTGTTGCTAAAAGGGGATTTTAATGTCTATTATATGATTACACATTAAAATAGTAAATCATGAGCAAAATGAACACAAGGTATATATTTCAAACAAAGCAAATAGCAGGTGATGGCTTTAGTTGTGTCAGGACCCATCCCTGTTTCTTCCCGCTTCCCACACACCCACATTCCCCCCCAGGACCTCGTTTGCTCTCCCTGCCCCTGTTAATTTCAGTTCCCCGCATGTGCCACTCTTCATATTAATGAGAGCTTCATCTTCCTTTTCTAAATTTAAATGAGACAACCCAATAAAGAACAATAGGCCCGGAGTCAGGGGACAAGTGTTATGGTCACAGCTCGCTTTCTAATTAGTCATGCGGCCTGATACAAGACACCACACACCTGCTTCATGTAAGGTGAGTGTGCCTCCTCCCTGGGTCTCAGTTTCCTGCTCTCATGGGGTTCTTAGGGAAAAGGTAGAAACGGGCTTCTCCCTCCACCTCACTTACCCTAACCAGCTCCATACCTGAGGCAACTAGAGAGGATCAAGTCAAAGAAAGAGGTGCTGTGTGCAAAAGATCATGGCTGAACTTTCACATGCATGTCACAGTGTCTGGTTCCGCAGCCTGCTCTGTGCTTAGATGTGCTCTGGCCATGGTGTAGGGCTGCTTTATAGGCTAAAGTGAGCTCTGTCCTCACAGAACACATAGTCTGTCATTACAGAATTTAACTGTCTAGTGAGAGCACTCTAAAACACAGGAAGGAAGAAAACGCACACTCACGTGATAAAGGCTAGAGTAGCCTTGAAGGAGAAGAATGAGAAAGGAGAATGCCCCGAGAGTTTGAATGGCTAATGAAGAAGGGTCAGAGAGGAAGTGGGATGGTACTCATTGACCAACATGTTCTCAGAGCATTCCCTATGTCAGGTGCTTTAAAAAACCAAACATCATTCCTGTTCTCCTGGAGTCTGAATTAACAAGAAGGTCCAGGTTGCTAAGTGGGAGGTAAAATCTGAAGGAAACTCAGAAGGAGCATTGTTCAAGTGGCACTAAGAATAAAACCTGAGGACAAAGTGGGATCAGCAAGGTAGAACAAGGACAAACATTCTGCATTGCAAAGGTCTTGTGACAGCCAGATGCCAGCAGTTCAGAGGCCCGGGGACATGTCTGTATAGCTAGACTGCAAAAACAAAGGATGGAAGACAAGCCTGAGAGGAAGGCAGGCCTAAGTTTTAAGAGCTTGCAGGTCATGCTATCACTGAGGAGCGCCTTCAGATGGCCAGGGCTGGCTGCTGGATGAAGACTGGAAAAGAACAAGACAACAGTGGTCATGGGGAGATGCTTCAGATACAACCTCACATCCCCTAGGGGGTCTGGTGGGGAGGCATGCTGGAAGAAGAAGGTGGCTGTGAAGATGTAGGAGAGAAGATGACCACATTTGCTGGAGTAACGGCTAGGGGCGGGAAGAAGGAGGAGTCAAATAGAACTCCTTGACTTCTGATCAAAAGACCAGGAACTGCTGCTTGGGGGACAGGGTGAGATTAGATGTTATGGGAAAGTTAAATAAGAAAAGAACTACTTTTCAAGACATGAAAGCCTTTGGAGGGCTCAGTAGTCTGAAATGAAGAAAACATAATTAAGCTTGCCAGTAGTTCCTGTTAACGTTTTTTTCAGCACATGCATTATATCCATAGATGCATCATATCACACACACACATACGCACACACACATGCACACACACACACATGTGTACCACTTACTATAAACTGTCCCCCAGTAATAAAATATGTAAGAACTGGGTTAATTCAGTCTTTATAATCTGAAATTATCTGAAATGATACAAAATATGTAGTTAACTATTTCTGTTCATCCTTCCTCTCTCCCCCTCTCTCTTTTCCTCTTCATCTCTTTTCTCTTTCTCCAGTTCCCACTCTGCCTCTCTTCTTTCCTTTTCTCTCCTTTCTCTCTCTCTTTTTCCTTCTATCACTGCCTGTATGTCTCTGCCTCTCTCTTTTGTCTCTTCCCCTCTTTCCCCATCTCTCATCTCCTTGTTCTTCCTTTGCCTCTACCTCTCCCTATTTCCCTATTTCCATTCTTTCTCATTGTCTCTGTATACATATCTCTCTCCTTCTTTCTAGCCCCCCTTCTCTCTCCCTTCCTTACCCCCTTCTCCATCCTCTATCCCTCCCCCCTTACTTCAGAGTGACTGTCTCTAAACATTCTTTTGATAAATAACAAAATCTTTGTTAAGAATCAACTTTACCTGTGACTTCTTCTCAAGGGAGTAGTCTGAGACACACCATGGCACTGTGAGGCTTCTGCCTTGGGTTCAACTCCGTGCCTGGAGACAGGAGGTGCTTCCTTACTGGTCACCCCACTATCAACCTCCACTAAAGAGTAGGAAGACATTGGGCACAGAGGCAGGCCACCAGAGGGACACTGAGTTATTCTTCCATGAAACAAGCCTTTGCTTTCATCCTCTGGTGTATAGATGAATTGTTACCCTGGCCTAGACAACTGGGCTTAAGTCTGCTTGCTGCCATAGACCACACATGCTTCCTGTTCGCTCTTTATCCCAAAGGGGTCAGGAACATCTACTCATCTTTCTCTCTGGATGTTGACACTCATAAGTCTGGGTATAAGAACATCACAAATGTGAGTTTCCTAAACACCCTGGATATTATGCACCTATTGCAAGTCAACAACAGCTTGAGAAACACAAGGTCAGAAATCTTGAGAAGGATGATGCCTTTGCTGCAGGGGCCAGCGGCTCCATGATGCTTTTTCTGCCATTGTTACTTGAAGTTAAAGCTAATTGCTCCTCCTAAAACAATACTGACTACACTAATAGCATGCTTTCTCTTCCTAAGTTTGCTCTGATTATGTCATTCTGGGTTTCTATTCGTCATCACAGAATCCTCTTTGAAAGTTAATATGGGCTGTCAACTTGACAGGATGTGGGATCACCTAGGAGACAACCCTCTAGGCACTTCTGGGAGTTTCTAATTTGAGCTACTGAGGTAAGAAGACTCATCCTGAGTGTGGGTAGGCTGGGATTCTGGACTGAATCAAGAAGACAAAGCTAGCTGAACACCAGCATTCATCACTCTGCTTGTGGACCCCAAATGCATTGCGACCAGCTGCCTCATACTTCCGCCACCATGCCTCTTCCAACACAGCAACATGGTAGACTACATCTTTGAACTGTGAGCAAAATTAACTCTTCTTTTCTTTAGTTGCTTTTCTTGAGTCTTTTGTCAAAGCACAGGAAAAGTAATTTATGCACCCTTTGATAGAAAAGTCAGAAGGAGGCTGGAGAGCTGGCCTGAGTTCAATTCCCAGCACCCACATCTTAATACTCACAATGGCTTTGTAACTCTAGCTCCGGGGGATCCTACATCTCTGGCCTCTGTGAGCATCTGTCACTCATGTCTACATACCCCCCACACAAACATACACATAATTAAAAGTAAAATAAAATATTAAAAATAGAAAGGTCAGGAACTATCTCCATCAAAAGGATCTGGGATATAAACATATAATTCCTTATTCACCATTTGTTTCTTTATTAGGAGAGGCATACTTATCATCACAGCATACATGCAGAAGACAACTTACAGCAATCAGGTCTCTTCTTTCAACAAGTAGGTTCCAGAATGTGAACTCAGGCTTGGTAGCAAGTGCCTTTACCTGCTGAGCCATCTTGCCAGCATTTATGTATAATTGTATCCACTAAACTGCCTAAAGTTAGACTCTACACTTAAAAAATATCCCTGGAATTGAAATACACCATAACGATTGCCTTTCCATCACTAATCTTGAAGAGATGGGAGCATGTACCACTATGTAGGAAGGAAGCAGTAGAGTGTGAGAAAGGACCAAAGGAAGGACTGTCTGTGAAGACATCCCTCTCCTGCTCACTGGTTTCATCTGGAATCCCATCACCTCTTTCTTCAGCGTGTCATGACTTTCTTGATGCTAACAAACATACTACCCCAGGTCCCACAAGTGAGGAGTCTAACAGCAGGTTCTGCTGGGATAAAGGGTCCCTAATGCCTTCTAGACGTGAGGTTGGACAGTGAGACTTGGAGAGGGAGAAAGGAAGAGACTTTAGATGAAAGGCCAGATTAGAGCCTTCACTTAGGGGTCCTTGGCCCAGTTCTATGAGCAGAGAGCCTTGTAATAGAAGTCAACTGTAGAGAGCCGTGCACGGCCGTGACTCAAAGATGTCGAGGCGTCTGGCTTCTGCCTTCCCCATGGCAGATGCTCCTTATTTGGCTAAGGCTAGGATCTGGCTTGCTTCTGCACACCTGGACCTAATCTGGCTTGCTTGCGTATGTCTGACCCTAGCGGCATTGTCCACGTGGCACCACAGGGTTGATTGCCCAGTGGCTATAAAGGGCATGGGCTGGCTTTTGAGAGCACGCGCGAGTGAGTGAGTGAGAGAGAGAGAGAGAGAGAGAGAGAGAGAGAGAGAGAGAGAGAGAGAGTGAGAGAGAAGAAGAAGATAGCTTTCTCCAGGGTCAGAAGATTGTTCAAGGTTCCTGAATAAACTGCTTGGAGAAGAGCCTGGCGTCGCGTCTTCCTTGCTGGTCGAGGGGGACGCGACAGTCAACTGATGGAAAGAAAACTCTAGCTCAGCACTGAGCAGGTCTCTTTCTACAGAAGAGGAGGAAGTGGGCTTAGCTCCTAGGAGGCACTTACAATTCACTTAGGACTTCTTTCAAATGAACAAAACAAATTCACATCAGAGCAGATAACAAATTTCCTCAATGCTGATCCCAGGGGACCGGCTCTTTATTTGGGGCTAGTGAGAAATGATCAGTGGGTAAGAGATCTTCCTTCAAAGTCATGAGGACCCACGTCAATAATCCCCCAATCGAAGTTTAAAAGCCAGGCCTGGCTGCACAGGTCTACACCCACAGTGCTGTGGAGGCAGGCACAGGAGGAGCATTCGCGCTTACTGGCCACCAGCCTGGTCCAGACTTAGTAAGAAGCCCTGCTCAAGGAAATGAGATGCTGAGTGATAGAGCAGGATGCCTGGTGTCCACCTCTGGCCTATGCAGCACACATATGTGCATCTGCACACATGTGTTGATATACCTTATACGTGACACACACAAACATACACGCACACACACACACACACACACACACTAAAAATACTTTTTAATTAAAGATTCTGAAATTTGTGTCATGAGAGTCCAATTACGTAATTAAATGCTATTTACATTTTGGTAGATCTTTGCTTCAGAGTCTGTAATTTCACAATGAAAAGGAGGAAAACAGCACTTGGAAGAACAGCTCATTTTCAGTTTGTAGCATGAAACAGAGGAACCCGTTATAGACAGAATAATGTCTTCAACTAAAAAGATGCCCACACCCTAATCCCAGAGATATGTGAATATGTCACTGGTCATCAAACGAAGGACACTGGACAGGTTGTAAAGGTGAAGGGCCTGTGGTGGGGAGATTGACTTGAGTCATGACAGGAAGGCCAGTCTGGTCACAGAAGCCCTGAAGTGGAGACATGCTCCTGCTCCAGTTAAAGATTTAAGAAGAAAGAAAACAGAAAGATGGAAGCTTCCAGGGTTGGATTGTTTTCGTAGGCTTTGAGGACAAAGAAGGGAGTGAGAATTAAAGAAATAAAATGCACATGGCCAGTAGGGCATAGGAAAGGTGTGGAAAGAGGCTCTCTAGCAAAACCACAGCCCTGTCAATGCCGTGACTTTAGTCCAGTGAGGGAGACCCACTACCACTTCTAGACCGAGGATTGGTAAACACTGTGGGGTGTAGAATGTTCCCCAAAGGCTCATGGGGTAATCTCTTGGTTCTACCGAGTGCTATTCCAGAGAACTAGTGGAATCTTTAGGACACGACGGGAAGGCTCACACAGTCGACTAACCTGGGCTCACAGGGGCTCACAGAGACTGAACTGACAACCAGGGAGCCTGCATGGGACTGACCTAGGCACTCTGCATATAAGATACAGTTGTGTAGCTTGGTCCTCTTATGGGACTCCTAACAGTGAGAACGGGGCTGGATCTGACTCTTTTACTGGCTTTTGAGACCCTACTCTTCATACTAGGTCACCTTGCCCATCCTTACTACATGGGGAGGTACTTAGTCTTAGTGTAACTTGATATGCCATGTTTTATTGATACTCATGGGAGACCTACCCTTTTCTGGATGGAGACAGAAGAGGAGGGGATTGGGGTCGAGGTGGGGGGGTGAGGGACTGGGAGGGGAGGATTTGGGAAAGGCTGTGGCCAGGATGTAAAATAAATAGATGAATAAAAAATAAAAATAAAACCAAAAAGAAAAAGAGAAAGAAAGAAAGAAAGAAAGAAAGAAAGAAAGAAAGAAAGAAAGAAAGAAAGAAAGAAAGAAAGAAAGAAAGAAAGAAAGAAAGGGAAAGGGAAGGGAAGGGAAGGGAAGGGAAGGGAAGGGAAGGGAAGGGAAGGGAAGGGAAGGGAAGGGAAGGGAAGGGAAGAAAAAAGAGATAGAACCCAGTGAAAGGTCTTAGGCCACTGAGGCATGCACTTGCAGGAGACTGTGGGACTCTGGCGCCTTTCTGTCTTTCTGTCTTTCTGTCTTTCTGTCTTGCCTTCTCATCTGGTTTAAGGAAAGCAAGTTGTTCCACCCGGAGAAACGACCATGCCATGTGGCCTCACCCAAAGTAATATAAGTCTAACTGATCACGGAAAGGAATCTCAGAAACTGTGAGCTGTGGTAAACCTTTCTTCTTTTAAGTTTATTAACCTTTAGTTACAGTAACTGTGTTATAGTAACTGAAAGGTGACTGCATTAAACTGTAGATTTAACTCAGGACATTTAATGTGTGCTGCTCCGTTATAGCAGCCATAGAGCACTACCTCATGTGTCTTTTCTATTCTGTCCACTGTATAATGGGAGCAGGTCTCCTCTCTTTTCTTTTAAATGGTTGCAAAGATCACACCCTGGACAAAGACCATTAAAGGAGGTGAGTGGGAAGAAACCAATTTGGAATGTTCTTCGATGCATTTCCTTTTCCATACTCCACAAGATTCAGTCAATCAGAAAATAAATCAGAAACCTAATATATCTTAACAGTTTCATGGCTTCCCCAGGTAATCAGAGGTAGTCTTTCATATTGATCATAACGTAAAACTAGGTGAGTTATAGAGACACATAAGCTGTCAGTTCTTTGGCAAATAGGAAGCCTCCCTTGGAAAACACAGTAATGAAATATTCTCTGAGTCAGTATGCAGATCTCCAACTGCTAGGCAAGCTAATGAGATGCGTAGCTGGGGATTTAGCATGCAGCTCCAGCCCTGGTTCTGCATAAGAAACACAGTTGATTCTGATCTCATCACCTTAGCCATTTTTTACAGAAACATCTATCAGCAAAGAGAAGACATTCCATGTATTAAAAGTTTCCACAGACACCCTCAGCTATCAGAACCCGGACAGCAGGCCATGTATTAGTGCTTGCAAACTCAATAAGGTATTTTGCAAGGAACATACTTAATCAGTCTAACACTGATTATATTTGGTACGTTCAAAATATGAAAGCCGAGCTTTATGGAACGATTTGTCAACATTCCAGGAAGGGACCTTTATAAAGAGATGGCTTTGGGATTTATGGAGCAGACAGGCCAAAATTGGGCTTCCAAACCAACCTAACAGAAATCATGTGGGTATAAACAAAAATGGCACCTCAGCCTTGTATAATATTTAAAAATCTTGTATACAAAAAGTGTTCAGATCCTGTGAAAAGTGTTTCAATGATTATTTTTAGAATAAAGCAGGGAAGAGGATACACATGTGTTTAAAAAAAAACTTTCTGTTCAGCACTTACTGCCTTTGTATCCTTGGGAAAGCTTCTAAATTTGCTTGCACCTACATTCCCTGGATGTAAAGTGGAGGCAAACAGAGGCTGCCCTGCTCTGAGTGAGGATTGCAGAAAACAAGAGCCGTAAAATACTTAGTACAATGAGTAAGTCACAGGAGGACCTCAGCACCTGTCAGAATTGCGTTTATCAGGTATGCTCATCATGTTCAGGAAAGGAATAATTTATCATAAATCTGTTAGAAAATCCAGGCAATGGGCCAAAGTTCAGCAGACCCATTTTCTCCATGTCTTGGTCAATTTCCTCCTACCAACAAGGGCAATTTAAGAGAAGGAACCAGCCCAGATGCTCTCTGTTAATTTAGCTAAGATCTCCAACAGCAAAGAAATGGAGTCCGCCTAGATGTCCATCAACAGATGGAGGGAAAAGGAAAATGTGGTATATACACACAATGGCATTTTATGCAGCCATAAAGAAAAATGAAATCATGAAATGTACAAGAAATGAATGGAAATGGAAAATACTATATTAAAATTGGTAACCTGGGCTCAAAAAGACAAATACTACATCTTCTCTTTTGTATATGAGTCTTAGCTTCTAATCTTTACATATGTGAGCTTATGTGAGAGTTAGTGTGTGTAGAGACATGTAGGAAACTAAAAAGGGTCCCATGAGAGAGGAATAAAGAGGCTTTAAGGGAGAGGTTGGGGAAGGTAACAGAACACATGTTATCTAGGTGGGAGGTGGAATGCTAGAGGTACGGAGGCCTAAACAGGGATGGGGGCAGAAAAACGGAGAAAATGTGGCATAGGAGAAGTCAACCAAATAAATAATTATTTTGAATAACAGAGGAATCTGCCTGGGCTAAAACTGTTAAAAAAGAAACTATGTAGTAATAGATTTAAACCCAGAGGAAAGGGAGAGAAAACTCAGGATACTGAAAGGAACTTTTGAAAGAGAATTTTACCCAACTCATCAATCAGCTCCGAGGAAAGCTTGGTGGATAATGAGGAAACATTAACATCATGAAATGTAAAAGTTAGGACTGGTTTTAAATATAAAGGAGCAAGCTTGTAATAATATAGTCTTTCAAAATATAAAATATATTAAAGCGGTTACTACCAAAAGACACAAGACTTCCTAAAGCAAAAAGACTCATGTTCCTTATGTGGAAGCAGGGTGAGTTTTCAGCTGTCTCTACAAGCAAGTGCTGGGCTAGGGAGACAGCTCAGTCAGTAACGCCATTGTGAGAGCATGAGAACCAGGGTCTGAGCCCAGCACCCAAGTAAAAATGCTGGGAGTGGCGGCAGCATGTGTCACCCCAGCAGTGACTGACATGGAGACAGGCAGGTCCCTGGTGTCACTGGCCAGCCAAACTAGCCTACTGGTAAGTTGCAGGTGAATGAGGCTCTACCTCTAAAAAAGAGACAGACAGACACAGATACAGAGACAGACAGACAGACACACACACACACACACACACATTTTTCATGAAGAAGACAATAAAGCCCAAATTAGGCAACTACCAACATGTTCTTTAAAAGCCAAGTGTCTTCAGATCCAAAGACCCAATGAGCCCATTTGGGTGGGATAGATGTGACATCCCAAGGGTTTGCACTAAACTCAGTCTCCTTGGTTATCCACTGTCTTCGTCTTCACCTGTGGAAAACAATCACTGTAGTCTGTGATCTCCTACATGGTAATGTCCCTCGCACAGATGACACACACCTCGTCCACAGTCAATAACCAACCAACTAAGCAGAAAATGTGCATTGTGCCCATTGTTCTAAAAACCACCCATGTCATAAAAAGGGAATGAAACAGATGCTTTCTGGTAACATATGTTTAATTGGATATCAGACTTCTTAAAGCATGGCTTCTCACAGTATCCCACAAAATAAATTAGAATACAAGTGTTTCTTTAGAAATAAACAGTTTCATTAGTGTTCAAGGCCAAATCTCGCTAACTTTCTAAATCCACTCAGATATCAGAAAAATCCAGGTGCTTTGAAAAGTCTTAGATTCTCCATGAACCATGTGGTCAGCACTCTCTGTGGATACCTCTGACATGTGAATGCATGTGCCTTGGAACCTCCTACATAGGTCTTTCCAAGGGACTCTTGCTCCTTCCTTTTGTTAGGTATATTTTGATGTGTTTACAAGTTTGTGTAGCATAGTTGCAGCCATGAACACACAAATGTGTGCGGGAATGAAAACACACGTTTGTGCATACATGCAAAGGTTAGAGGTCAGCCTCAAGTGTCATTCTCCAGGCACTGTCTACCCTTTAGAGAGAGGCTACTCATTGGCCTGGAACTTGCCAATAAGGCTAGGCTAGCAGGCCATTGAGCCCCAGTGATTTTGGCTTAACAGAATCTAAGTTATCTGGATGATGGGTCTCTGGGCATGACTGTGGAGGAGTATCTTGGTCATGTTAACTGAGGTGAGGAGACCTGACCACTGTGGGCAGCACCACTCCTGGTTGGGATCATGCACTTTATAATAGAGGGAACTGGGCAGCAGCGTGTATTTATGGCACTTTTCTCTTGATGTAGCTCTGATGGGACCCAGCTATTTTAAAGCCTTACTTCCTTGACTTACCTAACTTAAACCATGAGCCAGAATAATCCTTTTCTCCCTCAAGCTGCTTTTATTCAGAGCATTTTGTCACACCAAAGGGAAAAGAAACTGAAGAGGTCAGTGGAGATGGGGGCCTTAGTTCCATAGTGCCTGTACTTCTGATCAGTGAACTTGAGGAGGGTGGTGGTGAACATGTCCTCATAGCATTTAGATAATGAAAGAGAACTGAACTTTTTCTTTATAACTCCTAAGTCATTCTCCAATAACATTCTAGTTATTTTGTTTTTGTCTAAAATGAATCTGCCGTCTTCTATGTCCAATGTAAAATGGTTGCATTAGTCTGTAGTGACTGTGTTTTGTCTAGGGTGAGCATACTTCCGTATAAAGTGCGGTACAAGTCTTGAAATGAAGAGCCTTGATCTATGATCTCGGCACCAGAAGGCTCATTATGTCCCTGGCAATTCATGATTGGGTATGATTTTCTGTGTTCTAACAGTCAAGGAGCAGTAACCAGGACTCATGTATATTATGAGGCTCCAGCCTCCCAAAGTTTACCTAAGAGCAAGAGATTTGTGGACAAGGTTGAGCCATGGGATATATCCTTATATAAGGGTACAGAAAAATGGAAAGGGGCTTCTAGTAGTCACTCAGTTTGAAGTCAGAACACAGTGCACACAGGTTATTTTAAGGACTCCGAAGTAGGAAAAGTTCAAAGTAAACACCAGCCTCTCAAAGCAAGGAGATGTTGCTGATGTCACAGCCAGTTATCTGTAGCAATCCTTCATAAGCTACTAGAGTAGAGCCCTGGACCCTGGCAGCTGTAACAGCCAGGCTCAGTCATCCACCCTCAATAGGCCAATTACAAAAACCATAGTGAAAAACAAAATGGAGATCTACTCAGAGTAGTCACATTGAGAACAGGAAGGAGTAAAGAGTGACCCTCAAGTCGAATAACACCTCCAAGCCCATCTTTGTGGTCCTGCAATGAGGTTTGGGTTGAAACAAAGAACAAGACGTGTGCATAGCTAAGCAGACCTAGCCAGGGTGTGTGGTTCTTCCCGCCACCCTGTCTCTGCCCTGGCATGGCCTGCAAGGTGGTCAAACAAGCTGTCAGAACTGTGTGAAATCTCTTTTAGGAGACAAGCTGGCATTGAACCTTTTTCTCTCCCTGGAATAAGATTATTCTTGCAATTCATTTGAACTGTAAGAACTGTTGTTTATATATGTATATGTACATATATATGTATATATTCATTTACACTTCACTTTCATTCTCTATTGGTGACATTAATATCATTTGCTCTTTTGCCTTTCCCCCACCCCAACATGTGGGGGGTGTGTATGTCCGTGTGTGTGTGTGTGTGTGTGTGTGTGTGTGTGTGTGTGTTTGTAGAAAGAAATACATAGATAGCTACAAACATAGATATAAATATAAAACTTAGAAATAAAGATATAAAAATAGTGCCAAGAATTTGGATGTTTTGAACATAAAAATTTATTCCTACATGCTGTAATGTGTATTCAGTATAAAAGAGGGCATTATCTCATGAATCCAGTATATTTATTAAACTCAGGAATTTGAGATTAATCAATTTTCAGTGTCTAATATACAATAATCCACATTCAAATTCTTCTGATTGTCTAAATAATGACCACTTTCCCCCTGGTCCAGAGTCACATATTGCCTTTGTTCACTGTGTCTCTTTTCCTAGTTTGAATCTAGGACGTTCTTGGCTCTTCTTTTTCATCTGCAAGATCAGTATTCTTGAAGAGTACAAGCTGGGTATAGTGGAGAATGCTACTCAAGGTGGAGTTATCTGGTTCTCCCCTGAGTCTGTGGCAAGATAATGCAGAAGTGATGTTCTGTGTTTCCTGTGTCTCACAATAGAATGTGAAGGACTACTGCTGTGTCCTTTGGTTGAGGCCATCTGGCTTAGATACCTCTACCTTGGTTAAGACAGTGATCTCGAGGTTAATACACAATATAAGTTAGCACTCTCCTTGTAACTAGTAAGTCATCTCTGGGGAATGTAGCTATCCCTCTTAGATCATTTTAGATTAGTCCAACAAATACTTATGGATCTTACACTCCACCCAGCATTGTGAGAGGAGCTGGAAGCAAGGCTCTCTTCCTTCAAGGACCCAGTGGAGGGAAGAGACTACTGACTGGGAACAAGCTAACACAGTATTTAGAATTCTAAAAGACAGCTGTGGGGAGTTTACAAAGGGTTTGTGTGCTTTGATGTTAAGCAGAGTAATCAGGAAAGGTCCTTTGAGGAGTGGATACTTGAAAAAGGACACAAAGAAGTGAGTACCAGAATTGGGGGGGGGGGGGTGGGGGAAGAAAACTTCCTCCAAGATTCAAAAGGGCTTTGGTGTCTGGCATACTTGAACAACAGCAAAGAGCCAGGAAAGCAACAGGTTCCTCAGGATCCTTCCCTTTCCAGCTGACTGGGACACTCTGCATCCCACAGAGAATCAGAAAGGAAAGGGTGCATACCAGATTACAGACTTCAGACATCAACAGCAGTGCTCCTTCCCGCCTCAGCTGGAGGAGGGCCTGGGGGAGCTCTCCTGTGTCTGCTCACTCTCCTCTTGCTCTAGCTCTCTGTCATAGCCAATCCAGTTACAGATTTTCCTGGTTCTCATCTGACCACTGTGTGAGCCATGCACACACTGTTTTGACAAAATCCTCGGAAAAAAAAAATATCAACTGAAAAGGAGGAACAAGTTATTTTTGTTCACTGCTCTGACAGTTCAGTCCATCAGGGTGGGCAGGGTGTGGCAGAGCAGAAGTAGGTAATGACATGGCAAACTGGAAGCCGAGAAAGGAGAATCCTATCACTCAGCCGGGTTCCTACACAGTCCATTATTTGTTCTATATGAGCCCCAGCTCATGAGATGTTTTGACCCACATCTGAGGGGGACCCTCCAGGTGGTCACGGCAGGCAGGGAAACAAATTGTCAAAGAGGTGAGAAAGAAAACTCAGTTCAGATTGACTCTGTTAACTCGGATCCAGACTTTGGGGAATCTGATGCCAGACAGTTTATTCCCAACATATGTAAACACAGTATAACTTGGAAAATTTTTTCCTGGTATATTACAATTGCCAATGCACAATTACATTGAAACATAATTACATTGAAACAACTCAGGGCACCTGTCATTTCTTCAAGGAACATAGGGAAGGGTCTGGCCAAGTCTGGGTCATATAACATAGCCTAGAGGTCATTTGGGCTATCAGCCACTTTAGGTCGTGGTTGTGGAAGCTTGGGAAAGGCCCTGGCTATACAAATAACATAAGAGTCATTTAGACTATTGGGTATCTCTGGTCCTGGTGGTGAGTGCTTTAGGAACCCCTGCCTGTAAGGGTTATTTAGATTACCAGCCACCTCCAGTCCTGGGTGTTGTTGGGCCTGGCCCAACAGATAATGCAGATCACCAAGCTATTAATCACTACCATTTCCCAGCTTTCTGGATGGAAGAACAGGTTTTACATCCACTCCTTTGAGAGGACAAACCTGTGTGCTTAACATTGTTGGTTTCTCTAGAGATCTATGGGTGCAAGGACCTTCTTCTGTGCTTCCAACACACATTCAGGGTAGGTCTTTTGCCTTCAATTAGTCCTCCCTGGAAATGCCTTCATGGCAGAGGTGTGCCTCAGTCTTCTGGGTCATGTAAACCTAGTCAAGTAGAGAATGTAGATTGTCACTAGCATCCCTTAGGAAAACAGTGCATCTTCCCAGCATACTGAGGACAATTCCTGAGAACAGTGGTCTTTCCATCCCCCACCCCAGGTTCCTCAACTGTAGTTGAGTAATCCCCTATGGGATAGAGCCTAGGGAGGAGGCAACTAGAGAGAGCTTAGATCAGCAACGTCTGCATTGCAAATCCATCACAGATTCAGTCAACCCTATCCCAGGACACAGGGAGAGAATGAACAAGGGGTAACTCTCTAAAGGGTCTTACTCAGAAAAAGGAAAAGGATGTCCTGAGGAGGAAACGTGGTAGATGTGCAGGATTAATTTAAGTAATTGTGCTGTCCCCTTAATAAATAATGGTATTAACTCCTCAAGATCCTAGTAAATGGCATTCTGAGCTTCTTTGCACACTCTCTTTATACATATGTGTGTGTGTAAGGTTAGATATAACACACACACACTCATATCTAATATTATATATACAGATACCCAAGGTCACTAGCCCACCCCCTTGTTGTCAATAAAAGGCTCATAAGAAATAAGCAAAACAATGTATTAAGCCCACAGCTTCTCTGTGATTTTTTTTAATATAACAAATACAGAAAAAGCTTTGAAAATGTAAGGCAGGTGGTTTTGTGATCATCAAATCTGCTTCTCCCATGCATAAATACCTAATTCTCCACTGAGGTGCTAGCATAAGGAGAACATAAAAGGCTGATAGTACCTAAAGTGACAATTCCCCTTTATATCAGCATAATTTTATTAGAGCTATAAGTAGCTAAACCTAGTCCCCTAAAAAATCAACTTATTTGAAAGCCAGTGGACATTGCTAAATGAAAAAAATTAGAAATGAGAAACCAGTGACATTTATTGTATCACTGACTTTAACCCTCATGTTAAACAACTTCATAGAGAGGCTGAAAAACTAAATTAAAGCATAAATTCCATTTTAAGCTAAAAGAAGCAAGGGACTGTAGTCATTTTCTAAACCATTACAGCCTCTTTGTAATGCTAACCACAATTCAACATTCCTTATTAAGAAAAAATATGTATCTTTTTTTCCAAAATTGACAACTAAAGCTAAGCAAAAACCTAATATTTCTATAAATTCTAGTCTGAGACAGAAGCACTCAAGTGGGCAGACTAACCCAGCTGTGCTCGCCCTAATTATATACTATCTATAGTTCTTTCTAAATTGGTGTTTAGGGGAGCTTGATGAGAATGGACAGGGAGCAGAAATTTAAGATGCTTCTTCATACATGGAAAGAAAAACTGAACATATGATGTAAAAGAGTGTAGATTCTGTTGCCTCAATGTGAGCTGAGAGAAACAGAGAAGATTTAATAAGTGAGTTCATTAGTAGAGTAATCCATAAAATTAAGCAAAAATACTTTTCTTTATATACCAACAGAAAACTATGAAAAATAATGGAATGAATTTCCCCATTCAACACAATGACAGAAGTAACCCTTGGGTGTAATGTTCGTGAGAAATGTACTCATACTATCCTTCTAAACTTATATAATCTCATTGAGCCATGAGGATATAAACACAAAAGTAAAGACACAAAGGACCACATTTGAACATGCACCCAGTAGAAACATAGATCAGTGGGACCACTTTGGAGGGCAATTGAGCATGATTCATTAAGTTCTACAAAGAGGTATACTCTTTTAATTTGATGAATGCAGGAAAAAAGTATTTTAAGAAAATTATCAAAATTCAAAGATGAAAGTTATCTGTTCCAGTGTTAGAACAGTAAACTAAGCAGAAAAATCCAAGTATTTAAGAATAGAGAATTGGAGCCAGGCTGTGGTGGTGCATGCCTTTAATCCCAGCACTCTGGAGGCAGAGCCAGGTGGATCTCTGTGAGTTCAAGGCTAGCCTGGTCTACAGAGTGAGATCCAGGACAGGCTCCAAAACAGCACAGAGAAATCTTATCTCGGAAAAAAAAAAAAGAATAGAGAATTGATGAATTGATCACACTGTATCTCACCTAAGGAAGAGAAGCCAAAGTAGGCGATAAAAACAATCACACTGCTTGGAGCTGGAGAAATGAATTCAGAGGAGCTGAGTTTTGTTCCTATACCCATGCTGGGTAGCTCACAACTTGCCTGTTTATCTGGCTTCTGGAGACCTGAACCTCTCTTCTGGTCTTTGTGGGCTACTGTGCACATGTGGCACACATTCACACCTGGACATAGACACATTAACAGATGAAATATAGCAAAACTTTTTTAAAAAGTGTTCATGAAGGTGAGATAGCCTTAAAGAGAGTTAAACAGTGGACTATTAAGGGGGCATATCGAGTTGGAGTGACAGAACACTTTTCCCTCCATAAAATATATTACTGTAGGGATAGGGAGATGGCTCAGTGCCTAAGAGAAAAATCCCCAGAATCCATATTAAAAAGCTAAGCATGGCCACATATGAGCCTGTGACTTGGGTAGTGTAGGGACAGAGACAGGAAGACTGCTGGAGTTTTCTGGCTTCCTGACTAGCTCCAGCTTTAGTGAAAGACCTGCAAGGGCAGAAGGTGGGAGACTTGAAGAACAGGACACCAGAGTCTTCCCTTGGCCTCTGCACGTACACCACACACCAAATGGGCACTGTGTGTGTGTGTGTGTGTGTGTGTGTGTGTGTGTGTCTGTGTGTGTATGTGTGTGTGTGTGTGTGTGTGTGTGTGTGTGTGTGTGTGTGTGTGTGTGTATATTTGTATATTCATAAGTTAGGGATTTATTATTATCAGAAGATGCTTTCCAGTCATCTTGAAGCTCCTAATCTGTGCGTATAACCTGACAGTAACTTCCCCCATCAAACACAACCAAATCTAATGGGACACTGTCTTACCTAACTCGATTAATTCTAAAGAATGCGGAGCACACAAATGCTCTACTCATGTTCTAACAATCCTGGTCATATTGAAGACCTTCCTTAATTAAAGGTTGAGCCTCACTTTCAGGTGGGGTGCTCCTCTTCATCACCCCTGTAATACTTGACCTATCCCTGAGTTGTTGATGACCCCTGGGACTCCCAAGCAAACTCACGGCCTAACTTGCTTTTAATTGGTTGAACTAGTATTTTTAAGACATTGGCCATTTATTTACCTAGATTAGGGAATTTTACCACAATTTTTTTTTACTTTCATTCAAATATTTCAGTATATTGTCCATAAAACCATGGGTTTGATATAGTAATTTTTCTAATTATCTCTTAAAACCAAAGACATTGAAGGAAAATAATCATATAATAAATTATCTCTGGCAATTATGCCATTGCTATTGATTCCAACAAGAAATACCGGGGAAATGGCAACTTAATGGCTGTCAATGATCGACAGGGGCTTCACTTACACGCTCTGTCAGGAAGGGCAATGTCTTGATCCAAACAGAGACTCAGCTTGAAGCAGCCTAACCTTTCAGGCACTTTGACAAAACTGCTTTAGACCACCAGGCTAGTCACTTCATAGCTTCCATACTGACTGATTGAGGATAATAAGATCCATATTTTAACATTTGTGCATGAGGATGTCTTTGCATACATAAAACCTTTATTCACTAAGGCAATAAGAGTGTGAGCCTAGTGAAAATCCCTTTTTAAAGAGTTTTAGGAAAAACCATAATTGATGTCATTTAATCACACATGTATTAATATCAATGCAGAGACCAATCAAAGTGAGTGTGTACATTAATAATGGAGGTTTAGCCTTTCCACTTCTCCTCAGTTAACAGGAACTTAGATATCTCCATTCAGGAACAAAGCGATTTATGCAGTTCATGTAATGCTTATTCAATAATTAAGGAAATTGCAACCATGTACAAAGATCAATGGAAAGTGAAGGTTCCTGACGGGGGTGCTGGAGAGGCGATGCTGGAAACTGTAACATACTAAGTCAGGAACCTGAGCTCACCAGTCCTTCTCTGCCCATGGCCAAACTAAGAGAGCAAGTCACTGTGTAGACCTGCTGAGGAAAGTTCTTCATATGCAAGACAGGGACCACAGAGCTCCCAAACCAAAGTGGGAGGAGCTTCAGTTTGGGAGAAAGTAGAAAGTGGGAGCAGATTAACTCAAACTAAGGATGTATGAAAAAGCCTTACCAAATCCTACTATGTAGTAGTCTAACTAAAATTTATAATTAAAAACAGAAGTTTGAATAGAGATACCCTGCATGGGCGGACAATGTTGCTTCTGAAGAATATGAGTTATTAAGAAAAATCTCAGTACCAGGTATGTGATACCTCTCTGTGAGTTGTTACTGTCAAGGAGACAGTAGAGACCCACAAACAGTACTGTTACACTATCATGATTGCTCTTGTTTCCCACCATAATGGTAAAACTCTATTCTTAAAGACATCGAACACTTTGGTTGCAGAGCATAATGAAATCAAACTAGAACCTACCAGAAAAATTCTTCCCTGTCGGCTAGAATATCAATCTGCCAAGCAAGATGTGCCCATTGGTCCAATGGTGGCGTGTCTGTTAGAGAGGCAACCATCAACTCTCTGATTGGATTTAAGGCCTGCAGAGCAAGATGGGATTCATTCCAGGTAATGTGAAACTGACCAAAAAACAGCGGCTGGGAGGTCACAGGTCCTGGGTGAGGATCTCCTACTATTATTTGGATAAATGGTCACACTGTCAAACTACCCTCTAAATAATGATGTTTACACCTATAGATGAGAGTTGCTCTCAGCATTTGCCACAGAACCTTTTTTTTTTTTTTTTTTTTTACAATGGGGAGCAGTGAATGCAGACAGTTGTTACTGGTCAGAGTGCTGAGAATAACTGACTGTGGGTGTTCAGCTGGAGATAGGCTGGTTATATCTACCACCTCACTTCGCAGTCAAAAGGACACTGTGAGCTGGAGCAGGAAGAACGTGAGGACCAGAGAATGGAGAGGAAAGCTGTGGAGGGTTGTCTCCTGGTATGACATGATCGTTAACTCATGCACTGAACAACAGCTGTGGTTACCTGCACAGGACAAAGCTAGTTAACATTCCAGCAGGGAAGAGGAGGGGCTTATGAGGCAGCTGATGAGCTACTGATAGTTGATTGCTACTGGGGAAGGGAGAATTATTTCTTTTTTCTTTTCTTTTTTTTTTTTTTTTGTAGATTGCCCTCTTATGGGTTGTCTGTGCTCCAATGAATGGTCCAACATCATGTGTATATGAGCAGCATTAACTGAATGCATAGGGTATGAAGAAGAAGAGCACACCAAGGACAGAAGGGGTGTGGACAGTGAATATGATCAAGATAAACTACTTGAAGTTACAACATTGTCAAGGAATGTATAAAATATTTTAACTTAAAAAATAAATAAAAATTTAAAAGCAGCAACAACAACAACAAAAGCAACCAAACAAAAACCAACTGCTGTGAAAACTTAGGTTGCTTAACCGGAAAGATGCATCAGCTGGGAAAGTGCTGGGAACCCAGGTATAAGGACCTGAATTCCATCCCCCAAGCCCACATGAAAAAAAGCTGGGCATGGAGGTGTGCATTTTAATTCCAGTGCTGGGGAGGCTGAGACAGGAGGATTCTCGGGGCTTAGTGACCAGTCTGACTCTAAACAAGGTAATCATTGTGCTTGTAAGCAAAGTAAAACAAAATAGTAGCAGTAGGTTAGGATTCAATTCTAAAATGCCTAGGATGCTGAATAAATTTTTACCTACGTATATAGGTGTGTGTGTGTGTGTGTGTGTGTGTGTGTGTGTGTGTAAATGTGGAGGACATCTTAATTAAACAAATATATGAAAATAAAGAAAACTAAAGTTTATGACACAGGATGATATAAAAGGTGAACATTTGCCCTCTACATGCACACGCGTATATACACCCACACACAAACATACACACTTAAACACAAATGTCTACTATTGCTGGCTAAGTATTTCTCATTTATGCCACCAGAAACATAGCACAAAATTAACAGAGTCAAAGAGAAATTTTATGCAGTCAGAAATAGAGAAATAACCTGATCATCTTCATTAAATAATAAAACAAGCAGCCTCGCTTAGAGAAGCATGGCCATTACTTTAAGCCCGTCTCTAGGAACAACAAAAACATCCCTCTGAGCTCTTGTATTGATTTGTGGAACTCTCTGAAAACCTGACAGAATAGCGCGTGAATTGAATCATGGCATTTTCATAAATATTATTTGAGACTTTGTCATTGCAGCTCAAAGTCATGTGAGTTCAAACTTGAAATCAGGAGTTAAAAACCTTCAGCTGTCTCCAAACTAATATCAATGTAAATACAGCCGAGCCGTTTGTCAATTCCGTGTGTGTGTTTAAGTCATCTCAAAAAGCAGTGGCTCTATTTCTCCCTTCTCTGGGTAAATGTGAAGTATCCATCATTAAGTCTCCAGCCACTGTGCACTCTGCAGTCACACTGTGAGGCTAATCCAAAGAGTTTGAAGGCGCAGCAGTGTCTCGTAAGCCACAGCAGGTCTGAGGGTAGGTTAAATGGCTTTAATTAACAAAAATAATAAAAGGTAAGGTTATTTGACATATAGGTCAATATTTTTATGTCAAGCCAATGTAGCCATACTAGGAAAAAAAATCATTGCACATCTGTCAAAAGAAGTGGGGTGGGGGTGGGGGCTCAGCAAAGACATTAATGAAAGAGTAGAAAAATAATTAACGAAAGAAAACTGTGGTACATAAGAATACCTTTGTCTAACTGCATGATTGTTTTATCTTGTAAGACAACTAACTTCATAACAGTTGAAAACATTTAAGTGTTGACTAATTAAATGCCAGCCAGCATTACTTATTTGTGTCAGCAGATTCTCTCTCTCTCTCTTTTTCTCTCTCTCTAAGAGATTCATATTTTCTCAGTAATGACAGCTCATGTAAAGTTTCAAAAATAGTATACTTTTAGATCAAAGCTTACAATGACTCATAAAACAGTGGTATCTTGCACTATTTTACCTGTATATGAATCCCAGTATGATTTATATTTATTTGTAATATAATAACATTCATGGTGGGGCATTCCAGTAAGACAGGCCCAGGGTTGAATTTTCTGTGGCCCATTTCTGTGTGACCTGCTGCAAACCACTGAGAGGTGTGGGTGTGGGTGTGTCTGTGTGTGTGTGTGTGTATTTTACATGTATGTGTGGAGACTTTGGGGTCATATTCTATTACTCACTCCTTTATCCCCTTGAGATAAGGCATCTCACTAATCTGGGAGCTCATTGTTTCTCTGCTAGGCTGGCACCAAGGAAGACCCAGTACTCTTACTACTGCCCCACTTCAGAACACTGAGTGCATGTTTGGCTTTTTCCATTGGTGCCGGGATCTGAACTCAGATCCTTATGCCTGTGTAGCAAGCACTTTACCTAATGAGCCTTCTCCCAGACCCCTACAGGTTTCTTAACTTTAGTCTTTTGACCTATGAAGTGAACATACTGATCTCTGATTCTCAGAATTGGTTGATGTGTTAAGGAAATCTTAATTTGTATGTAATGAATTCATCATGTACAGACTTGTCAATCATATAGTCATCACTGTCACATCATCACGCTCACCACCGTAACCATCATCACCTCCACTGTTATTAGTGGCTCAGCTTCTGAACCTTGGATTACAACCACCTTATCAAGGTCTCATCAGAACCATGTAAGCCACACATTGAAAACCATTTTAATGCTTACAAAGAACCAAACAAATGGGATCTTATTCTCAGTTATCAGTCCTCAGATCTACTTAGCACCACAATTCTTAGCTTTTAATAATTCACTTGCTAAGCCAAAATAAATATGACATATTCTGCATGGTGTTGGCTCAGGGAGAAAAAAGTTCCTCATTTCCAAGCTGAAATAGCTGAGCATGCTCAAAAGTGCTCTGACAACGTCTGAAGGGCACTAGAATGAGCTTTCAAATTACTGATATTGGAAAAAACAAAGCTATGATTTAGTATGAATGAATCATTTCAACATGATTCACAAAATCCTAAGAAGTTTGAGAAAGATTGCACTCCCAAAGAATTTGCCTCTTACCTCATATAAAGATTGCTTTTACATCAATTAAGGTTGGAGTTGGAACTGTACAACATAGTCTGGGAAGAATTCCCTCCTCACATAAGAGGGCTTGGATTCCAATGCCTATGGAGGCCAGGAAAGGAAGATCAAGGAGCAAGGAGGTGTATAGGGACTCGAGGAGCACACACCCTCATCCTTCCACAGAGAATGATCACCACTAAGCATGTACAAATGGTCCCCATGTGCAAACAAGACCCTGTGCAAACAAGGTCCCTATAACCCAAACAAGGTCTTGAACTACCATCTGAAAACATTTCAAAGAAGCTGAAATATGTTGAAATAGTTACATGCTCCCATTCAGAGAGAGAGAGAGAGCTCAGCAAAAGTCATTTCAGGACGAGTAAATAATTCTAGAAACATGTAAGTTAATTCCATGAACCTAAAGAAGCAACCTAGAGATCTCTGATTTAGTCTAGTTATAGGCCATCCCAAGAAGGCAGGAGGCAGGGATTTGATGTGAGAAGAGTATTCATCCTCATCCTCACTTCTCATGTGTCCCAAGGGAGTTATCTACCTACCGATGCTATGCCTGATACTCCAAAATGAGAGAAATGTCATTTCTAATGTGTTGGTGAATATTGATGGTCAAAATGACATGACATAGTACATCATGGAAATAAATCTCTAGGAATGTCTGTCAGGGAATTTCTAGTGTAGGTTAACCAAGGTGGGAAGGCCCTTCCTGAACGTAGGCAGCACCATTCCATGGTCTAGGGTCCTGGACTGAATGAAGTGGAGAAAGCAAGCTGAGAAATCTCTCTCTGCTTCCTGAATGCAACGTGGCCAGCCAAGTCCCTGCCACTCTCACTTCCCCACCATGATGGACTGGCCCCAAGACATGACCTGAAATAAACCCTTCCTTCCTCAAGTCTCTTTAATCAGACACCCTGTAGTAACAACATATAAAGTACGGAGCACACCACCTGCCCTAGTTAGGGTTCCTATTGCTGCGTCAAAACTCCATAACTAAAAGGCAAGTTGGAGAGGAAAGGGTTTATTTGACTTATACTTCCAGTTCATAGCCCATCACTGGAGGAAGTCAGGACAGGAACGCAAGCAGGGCAGGAACCTGGAGGCAGGAGCTGATGCAGAGGCCATAGAAGGGTACTGCTTACTGGCTTGCTTCCCCTGGCTTGCTCAGCCTGCTTTCTTACAGAACCCAGGACCACCAGCCCAGGGCTAGCCCCACTGACCATGGGCTTGGCCCTCCCCGATTGATCACTAAATGAGAAAATGCCTTACAGCTGGATCTCAGGGAGGCATTTCCTCAACTGAGGCTCCTTCCTCTGATGGCTCTAGCTTGTGTCAAGTTGACACACAAAACCAGCTAGTACACTGCCTCTACTTATTGGATATAAAATAAAATCCAGACTCCTAACCAAAAGAAAATGAGACATTTAGTTTTAGGGTAGAGAACCCCAGGATCCAGGCCAAACCTGGGACTTTCAACACGGGGCCACAATGGAAAAGAACACTCAAGCCATCTTCCTGTACAGGACCTAAACAGATCTTCCTCAAGGGCCTAAGTTGTGAAACTCCTAATGGTCAACTGCTAGGCAGATGCGTTCAACTCCTTCAATTTCCTTTAAAGAAAGTATGTAGAGCTCTGTGACTGTAATGGCCTGGCAAAGTCTGTCTGCATGACCTATCATCCCCCATTTACTGCACAAGTCCAGCCAGATGTCCCTAAAGAGAACTTAAACTCTCTCTGCCAGGAGCAACACCAGTGCAAAGCATTCAGCGTTGCTTTCATTTCTCTCTCACACACACCCAAGTTTGACATTGTGTCAATGCCCATCCGCAAGGAAAGTATCCTTACTCATGTCGGCATGAGCAAGTCAAAGAGCCTATAGTTCAGGCAAAGGATGTGGCTCAGTCAATAGAGAACTTGCCCAACATTCGTGAAGCCATAGGTTCAATCTCCAGCATTACACAAACTAATTGGTGTTCATCTATCATCCCAGAGCTTGGGAAGTGGAGGCAGAAGAATCAGGAGCTCAACACCATCTTCAGTTACATATTGAGTTCAAGGGAAGCCTGGGATATACGATAAACTATCTTTTTAAAACAACGATATAATTCAGTTAAGGTCAACATTGCTTCAGAAACACCTTCTAAATACTCATGTCCATAACTCTTGTACTTCCAGAGACCCCACAATAGTGAAGGGGCCTTTAGTAAGTCAACCCCACACAAGGACAAACCAATGGCCAACTTGTATAAGATATTCTTGAGGAAATTACCCATTTCAGCAGCTCTAGGACATTCAACACACCTTTTTTTATACTTGCACGCTTCCTACAAGATGTATGTGCAGACTGCTTTTGCTATAGAGAGTGGGAGATTAATTACCAGACACAGCTTGAAAGCTGGTATGGTGAGCCATGGCTCTTGCCTTTTATATTTAGTGACCACTTTATAGCTGTATAGAGACATTCTAAAAGGAGATTTTGCTTTTTTCTGCTCGGAGAGAGAGGCCTGAAACAAATGACTTGGGTCTGTTTTCCATCTCTTCCGGCAGAAGCAATTTCTTTGAAACACTACTCTCTGGGAAATTCCAAGTTCAGCTGAGCCCTGCTGCGGCTATGCTGCTTTCCAGGAAAAGCTTTCATGGGCCATGAACTCAGGCAGCTCATGACTGAACAGTGAAGTCTGCAATGGAAAGGCTCTTGTCACACTCGCTTGCCTTATGTGTTAACTACTGGGGGTCTCCTGCCCAGAAACCAGCCACTTCTCACCCAGGGCACACCTAGCACAAACCCTGTCCCTGGAGGGGTAAGGAAAAGGCACTCCTTGCCTTCAGGGAGCAGGGCTTGTGAAAAAACAGTGCCTGTCTGAGCTGATGAATCCCAAAATGAATAGTTCAGCAAATGGAATGTGCCTGGATTGCCAATGCAACATTGGCTACTCAGAACCTTGGCCAGTGTACTAACCATGCAACCGTGCTGACTGGCTTTTATCATTACTGTCGTCACCACGACATGTCAATACCAGAATCCTTCACTCAGACCCAGGAACAAGCTCTTAAATGGCCTCTCCTAATTCTTCTTCAACTTAGAGGATTATCTATACAACAGATGCAAGAACACTTTTTTTTTTCCCAGTTTAATCACATCATTTCTGTCTAGCAATCATCTTAGGAATTTTTATCTCCATCAGAGAAAAGAATTGACCAGACTCCCCACATTCACTACTGACCTCATGCAGTCCACTCATGGACCGATAGGGGTAGCATTACCAACAAGAGCTCAGTAGAAATGTATAACCATAGGTAGGTCTCAAGCCAGACCTGTTGGGATAATCTTTTTGTATACTATGTGAAAATGTGTCTCTGCTTTACCTCATCTGCCTAAGACACCTTCTGATTGGTTTAATAAAGAGCTGAATGGCCACTAGCTAGGCAGGAGAGGATAGGTGGGACTTCTGGGCAGTGATAGGAACTCTGGGAAATATTCTGAGGTGCGGGAGGTTCACCAGCCAGACACAGAAGTTGGACATATGATACTGAGGAGAAGTAATGAGCCGTGTGGCAGAATGTAGATTAATATAAATGGGTTAATTTAAGTTTTAAGAGCTGGTTGGGACAAGCCTAAGCTAAAGCCAAGCTTTCATAATTAATAAAAAGTCTCCTTGTCAATATTCAGGAACTGATAGTCCAAAGAAAGACATGTTATACAGACTCACTGAGCTAAGGCCTGCCCTTCACCCAGATCCCCAAGTAATGTCTAGACTTCATAAAATTCAAGGAATTGTTCAACTGCCAAATCTAAGAAGAGAGCATGCTTAATCCCTCTCCAACCTCATGTCAGACTGTCCTCACTTACCCAACTCCTGCTGTTCTTCGGCATGGCAAGCATATGGGAACACCTGCTCTGCCTCTTCCTTAGGCCTGGATTTCCATCCTTCAGAACATCTCAGCTTGGCTCTTTCACTCACTGTGTTTTTACTCCTCCTCACTGCTATCTTCAATTTTTTAATTAACATGATAGTGATAAATATTTATGGGCTACAGTGTGATAAGTCAACACATCTACAATGTGTAATGATCAAATCAGGATAATTAACTTTTTCTAGTGCTTCAGGTATTTGTCATTTCTTTGCATGAGGAACATTCTAAACCTTCTCTTGTTATTTGTACGTGTATCTCTTGATATATATATATCAGTTGGTATGTGTGCATGTGCATGGATGTGGAAGCCAGAGGTCAAAACCGGGTGCTTTGCCTATAGCATCTCACCTTATACTTTTCTTTATCTCTGCATTCCCATCTCTCTCCCCACTTAGCCTCCCTAGTCTGGTTTCTTCCTTTATTTCTTCATAACACTGTACTCCATTTCCCCTTCCTTGAGGGACCCCCCTCCCACTGGTTCCTTGCTGACTAACCTTCCCATCTAACCTCTGTGGTTATTTAGATTGAAACACACTTATTGAAAGCTTAAAAGCTAGCATCTATACATAAGAGAAAATATGCAATATTTGTCTTTTTCTATCTGGGTTAGCAGGCTCAAGGTGATAGTTTCTCGATCTAGTTACCTGCCAATTTCATGACTACATTTCCCTCGACGGCTGAATAATATTCCATTGGGTAAATGTACCACATATTCCTTATCTATTTTATAAGATTCAGCTATACCACTCTTGGGCATTGTGGTGGGTTGAATAGGTATGGCCGCCATAGACTTATGTGTTTGAATGATTGGCCCATAGGAAGAGGCACTATTAGGAGATGTGACCTTGTTGGAGGAAGTATGTCATCGTGGGGCCTGGTTTTAATGTCTCATATGCTCAAGTTACGTCCAGTATGGCACACAGTCTCTTTCTGCTTCCTGAAGATCAAGATGTAGGACTATCAGTTTTTCTCCAGCACCGTGTCTGCCTGCACACCATCATGTCCTGTCTTGATGATAATGGACTAAACCTCTGAAACTGTAAACCAACCCCAATTAAATGGTTTCCTATACAATAGTTGCTGTGGTCGTGGTGTCTCCTCACAGCAATAGAAACCCTAACCTAACTAAGACAGGAATATACCCAAGGATTCACCTTATTTTTTATAACAGGATCTCTCACTGAGCCTGGAATTCACTGATCTAGCTATACCAGCTGGCCAGTAAGCTCCAGGGATCCCCCTGGCTTTGCCTCCAAGTGCTAGAATTACATGCATGCACCACCAAGCCTGCTTTTATGTGGGTTGTGGGGAGTTGAATTCAGGTCTCCTTGCTTTGACAGCAAGTACTTTCCCAATGAAGCAATCTGCTAGGACATTTGAACAGTGATTTTGGATTCATGCACAATTAATTGTTATAAAATTAACCCTACTGTGCTTTAGAACATAGAACATTTTCATCCTGTCTGACTGTGTTTGGTACCTACTATCCAGCTGGATAAATAAATCAACATACAGTATCATATGATGCTACACACACACACACACACACACACACACACACACACACACACACACACATAATACGTGATAAAACATATATAGCTGGATGGTGGTGGTATGCACCTTTAATCTCAGCACTCAGGATGCAAAGCCAAAATATCCAGTCTCTTCATGCTTCTCAGCCTCAGGACCACTATTCTATCTTCCTCTTCTATGATATTAATTCCTATGTTCTTGTTCAGCTGTTCCCTTACCTCCATACTTTCCTTGCTCTGGACTCTTAGATCAGTTTTAATTGACTGCAGCATCTGATCCACTCAGCTTCACTCAGCTTGTCCTTCTATACAACCAGGGGCAACAACACCCACTATAAGATGGGCCCTCCTACATTAATGCATCTATCATTAATCAAAGTAGCATCTGTTGCTACTTTATACATGTTTTTTGTTTTATTTTTTGAGACAGAGTTTCTCTGTATATCCCTGGCTGTCTAGGAACTCACTCTGTAGACCAGGCTGGCCCCAAACTCAGAAATCTGCCTGCTTCTGCCTCCTGAGTGCTGGGATTAAAGGTGTGCACCACCACCATCCAGCTATATATGTTTTATCATGTGGTATTATGTGTGTGTATGTGTGTAGCATCATATCATACTGTATGTTGGTTTATTTATTTTCTTCCTACTCTTGTGAGAAAACACCATGACAAAAAGCAACTTGGGAAGGAACTGGATTACTTGTCTTAGATTTCCCCTTCATACTCCATCTTCGAAGGAAGTCATACAAGGAATTCAAAAAAGAACCTGGTGAAAGTATCTGAAACAGAGACTGTGGAGAAACACTGAATACTGCCTTACTCACTATGGTCCACTCAGCTTCACTCAGTTTGTCCTTCTATACAACCAGGAACAGCAATACCCATTGTAAGATGGGCCCTCCTCCATTAATGCATCTGTCATTAATCAAGGAAATGCCCAACAGACATGCCTGCAGGTTAATGTGATAGAGGCCTTTCTCAACTGAGGTTCCCTTTTCCCAGATGACTCTAGTTTGTGTCCAGTTGACAAAAACTAACCCAGAAATATGTTTATATAAAAACTTTGTCCCCACTCTCTTTCTCTGCCACCTACAGATGTAAGCTATATCACTGTGAAGACCTAGGACTTTGTTGTTTATTTATTTCACTGCCTTATCCCCACAGCCCAATATACAGTAGGTATTCAATAAATATTTGATGAGCAAATGAACATATGAAATTAGGGCCTCTAATGAACTGTGGCTGGGGCAAGGATCCAAACTTGTTTTTATAGATCTTGAAAAGCTATCTGAGGACTGCAGTGCCAACCTCTGAAATAACATTAGCTCTAGTTTTCAAGTAACCTTGTCAAACTTAAAAAGAGGAAGGGAAAGATGCAGGGCCCGAAGAGCTGCCTCAGCAGCTAAGAACACTTGATGATCTTACAGAGGACCTGAATTGGGTTCCCAGTACGCACATAATGGCTAATAACCATTCCTAACTTCAGTTCCAGGGGATCCAATGCCCTGTTGTGGATCTCTGTGGGCATTAAGCTCGAACAAATGTAGTGCATGTGTGTGTGTGTGTGTGTGTGTGTGTGTGTGTGTGTGTGTGTGTGTGTGTGTGTGTATACTCAGGCAAAAATTTAAATACATAAAGGAAAAACATAAATCTTTTAAAGGTGGATGGAGATATTATCAAAGAGGAAGGTGAGGAGGGAGAGAAAAGATGAATCTAAATAGCTCTGACTACAGTCAAAAGCTATAGAAGAGTTAAAACAAACAAGCAAAACTGTCCTGTTTAGAACTTACGATGTAGCTAGCTAGAATGGTTGCTTAACATTTCTAAGGCCCTGAGTAAACTGGGCGTCTGAATAAACTGGGCATAGAGGTTTTTGTTTTAATCTCAGCACTTAAGAAGTAGATACATGCGGATAAGAAGTGTAAAGTTACCGTCAACTACACAGCAAGTTCAAAGCCAGCTTACGATAACTGAGACCCTGTCAAGAAAGAAAGGCAAGGGGAAAGAGGAAGGAAAAATAGAAGGGAGGAAAGGGGAATATCACAGGAGAGGGGAAGAGAAGTGGGGAGAATGAGAAAGGAAAGAAATAAGGAAAACAGCCATGTGTTTAACTTTAGATATTTCCGAGAAAGTAACTGATAACTCCAAGTCCAAAGATAGTAATGGAGATGCAGAGTGCCAAAGAAAAATTTCTTTATTGCTAATGGGAATGAAAAGGAAACAGCCATTTGGGAAGACATGCCCACAGAGATTTTCCCAACAGAGTTGAAAACATGCATCCACACAAAAGCTACCTGCAAAAAATACAGTGGTTTTTGTTAACAATAACCAAATCCTAGCAGCAACCATGATGTCCTTCAATAGGTGAAGAACAGCCACGTTCAAATCACAAGCCATAGTGTGTTCATACAAGTGAGTCTAGGAAGCGATGAACAGGATCAAACTGTTAGCCCATGCCACTATCAGAATAAATCTTACATATACATGTAATGGCATTGCCACTTTGGCAATGACTGGAACCAAAGACAAAAGGAGTCACTCCTAAGCACGGCAGCACATTAGTGAAAGCTGTTTCTGTCAGGAAAGTTAACAATTCTGAAAGTTGAGTCCATGCGTCCCCACGTGGGTAAGTAAAGGATGGGTTCTCACCAGTCACGTGGGAGGTCACAGGAAAGCAAGAAAGAAAAGCCAGAGTAAAGCAAGTGTGACAGATCAGAACCAAAGTCACAAGAAGTCACATTTCATTTAATAGACAGGGTTTCTACACCTTGTTTCCTACATATGTCATTGAAAGAATCCACAAGCTATTACACCCTGGTCTCAAGGAACGTACCCATCGCCAAAATTTTAGTTTCTAATTCTAGCTTCTTCTGGTAAGAGAAAGCAAGGTTTCCTGGGGGAAGTGGCAGGTTGTAAGAGTGGAGTGGGATGAGCTAGAAGTGCCCCACATTTCCAGCAAATCAGGAAATATTCAAGAGAAAGATTATGAACACGGCCAAAGGAACACAGGAACCAGCTGAACAAACACCTGATTGGAGCAGCTGGAAGTACATGAACAAAGAATAAATAACACATGGGTGGATAGTAAACTAAAGTATAAAATATATATTCCCAAGTCCGTGCTGACATAAATAAGTGCTCGAGTAAATAAAGAAGCAGAGGGAAAGAAACAAGTCTCCTGTGCGGAGGAATTCTAAATAATTCAGATAACTACCTCTTCTCAAGGAGTTGGTACACCATATTTCACTCTTTAAGTTTGGGCTGTGGTTGGTGACCTGCTTCCAACAAGCACAGAAAAGAACAGGCAAGACTCCAAAGGAACTTTCCTATGGAGAAGCCTGGCAAACATTACCTCAGCCAGCTGAGGAAAGGTAAAGTTAATGGTGGGAATGGGAGGATAATTCAAGGCACAGTGCTTATCTTGTAATGCATGGGAGGACCTGAGTTTGACTCACACAAAAGTAGATGAGCATGGTAGAGTGTGCCAGTAATCCCAGGCTGGGAGGTGGGGACAGGCAGATTCCTGAGGCTCACTGGAAGCCAACCTATCATACTTGGTGAGGCCCAGACCCATGAGAGACCCTGTCTTCAAAAGAGAGACAAACATGAGGAATGTCACCTGGGGTTGACCTCTGGACTCCACACACGTACCTACACATGTGCATACACATGCATACACATGTACTCGCACACACATGAAAACAATGCAATAAAATAAATTAATGCTGTCTTAAAGTTCTACCCTGTCTTTCTGAGCCTATTATAGCCAGTGGAAAGGGGTTGAAGCTTGATCACTGGATCATCTGACAGACTCATCCTCAAGCATCTTTGTCCCAAGGGAAAGTCAAGTCAATCAAAGAGAGTGAAATATGAAATTGAAGAGAGAGAAATAAGAGACAGTGTCTATGAGTTGAAGAGCTCATTCCAAGAGCAACACCTATCAGTATCATGTGGGATAATGTATGCCTGCAATATCTTTCTAGGGAGAAGGAAGAAAGGGTACCTATATCCTGAGTTCCTAAAGGCTTAGCAGTTGAGCAGTTAGCCATGGAATATTATTCAATTCTAAATTAAACTATTTAGCCACCCACTAGCTCAAGAAGGATGAACCCTTGTGGTTCAGCATAAGGACCATTATTTCTATATAGTGATGGCTGGAAGTGCCACTTCCAGGGAACAAAAGAAACGAACAGAGATGGGTTCAGCATGCTTGCAGCTACCCTAAGGTCTTAACACCAATGGATCACTTTGCAGAACACCACATCATGACTGAAGCATTTTGAAGCCAAACTTTATGCTCCCATGAATCTTAATGGGGCTGAAATTTATCAAAGAATTGAGTCCATTTTTCCCAGTATTCACCTTTTTCTGTACAAATATTCAGGGAAAATGTGATGGTGGTGTAGCATATAGGAGTGATGTGATGTCAGGACTTGAAGTGAGGTAGCAGTGAGCTCTGGCCTCTGCATGTCACTCATTACATTTGAAATAACTCCTTAAGGAAAATGACTGCAGAAGAAATGGTTGCAGAAAGAACTCCTACTGAGAGAGATCTCACAGCTGTACATGATCAAACAATTGTTCTCTGAATAAGCTTTTTCCAGTGCTTCCTTCAGACTCTAGATCACATCAATCTTTGCATTTTGATATTGACTTTGTCACATTAGCTTGGCAAAGATATGCCCAGGTAGCTGGCAAGGCTCTCTCTCTCTCTCTCCCCTCTCTCTCTCTCTCTCTCTCTTTCTGTGTGTGTGTGTGTGTGTGTGTGTGTGTGTGTGTGTGTGTGTGTGTGTGTACATGCAGGCATGCATAGATTCACATGATTATTTCTATTTTTGTGGAATGATGTTTTAGAAGAAATGACCATTGGGATAGATAAACTGAGTAAAACAGAAGCCCTCTCAGGGTAAGGGGGCAGGGAGACATCATCAAATCCTTTGAGGGTCCAAATGCATAAAGGGTTAGCCCACTGTCTCAGCTCTGAGACATGCGTCTTCTCCTGCTCTTGGACATAAGCACTCCTACTCAAGTGTCAGAGCCTAATCAGCACTTAGAGCCGAGAATTCCCAATCCTTAAACCTTAGAACTTGGACTGAATTACATCAGATCCTCTGGGTCCTCAGTTTGCAGTTAGCATGTTGTAGGATTTCTTTACCTCTGCAACCATGTGAGCCAATTCCTATGGTAGATTTCTTCAGATAATAGATTATAGATAAATAATGATGGTAGATAGATGATTGATTTATTGATAGATGAATATAGATTAGATGATTTAAAGATAGATGATAGATATATAGATTGATGAAAGATTGATAGACAGATAGGTGGATGGTAGATATAAGTAAATCTTAGTTGTAGGTAGATGATAAATGATAAACGGGTAGATAGAAGATAAAGATAGATGATAGATAGATAGATAATGCCCTCTTTGTTCTGCTTCTATGAGCAACTCTAATCCAAGTAGACAACCTCATCTTTAATTATGTATTAAACAACCAGATAAAATTCCCCATTTTCCCCATGAACTAGTCACTGCAAGCATTTAAATCCCATCATCCCTAAAGTTCTCTTTGAAAATTTTTCTTTCAGGATTTTATGTAAAACAATATTTACTATTAAAAACCACACTCCTCCTTTTTTATAAAAAGAATTTTGCAACTCAGTCAAAACCATCAGGAAAGTTTTGTCAGATTGAAGTTGCATCACAATAGCTACTATTGGTTTTGACAGTAAATTTGACTTTCCGTCAATTCTGTTGTCTTGGATGCTCAGTGCTTTGACTTCCTATATGCTTACTGAAATGCAAACATAACAAATCAAGAGTCTTTATATATACATACATGTATATTATATATAATGCATTTATATTCCATGATGTGATATATCTATGTGTATGTAATAGGAATCTTTATTATCAAGGCTGTTCTTGAAGAGTTCATCAAAAGCTTTCAAGAATAACCATTTTGATCTTGCAGTGCATCATGACCTATAATTTTTATAAACTGAGATTTACTGTTTAGTAAAAATAACAGCAATGACTGAGATTGTTATATATCAGTTGTATTTGTTACAGACAAAATGCTTTCTAGCATGCCATCATTAGGTAGTAATAAAGACCTAAAAAATAATAATAGTGTTAATAATTCATTTGGTTCTACAGCAAGTGTCCCTCTAAGTGAAGTAGAAGGGCTCACACTTCTAAACAACTCTGTAGCAGTTCAGCAAATGAATTAAATATTTATTGGGCTACTTAATATTTCATTGGAGACACATCCTAGATTTTGCCTAGTCTTGGGTACAAAAGCAGCGACCAAATACATACCTAGATACATTTAATATATAAATCATCTTTAAATGTCTTGTAGTCAATAGCACACAGGTAGGGATGTTTGAAGGACTCTAACAGTCAGCTATCAAAAAGAAATTACAGCTCTTTGTTTCATGGGTATTTTTTAAGCCTTTCAGAGCAAGTGACCTAGGGACAGGTACACGTTTACTCCTACACTGTGCATTTCTGAAATCAAGAGCATTGCTCCTTTACAAAGGAATTTGGTGCTTCAGCCAACACATCTTGGCTCTCTCTGCAGCATGGCTTTACTCTTGCCTTCATTGTACATACATTGCTGAAATCTATTTGGAAATGAAAGGAAATTAATTCTCTGTGGATCCAGGGTACTGTGTTGCCTCTGGCTAGCCTCACTTCCTCTCCCACATGGTGTGTTTCTGTCAGCTTTGAAAGTTCCTCATGATGGTAATTGGCGACTTACCCCAGTCAGCTTACTCCCTTATATTTAAAGTGTTTTCCACATTACCAGCTATTTCTTATTCGGTCCCTAATAACGGTGAAGAATAATCCATCTCTCACCAGAGTCGCTATGACTTAGGGAAGTATACAAGGAATTGCTTATTAAACAATTATTAACCGTTCGGAAACCACACATGCATTTGTGTTATTGTAACAGCCACTCATTTCTGTAGCAGCAGCCCACTAAATATGCATAAGCCATCTCTCTGCAAGAACAGTTTAACCATCATGTCTGCATTGTGCAACCAGAATGAAAAAACGTTGGGTTTTAAGATGGTATCATTTCCTTCTCTGGAGTCTGCTCTTCGTGCTGTCTCTCCAGATCACAGCATGTGCTGAAATTACTGCCTTCGTTTTAGCCATTCAGTGCTGCACAATCATGCCCCAGCCCTCAGCCACAACTCCAATGGCTTGCCAATTGCATTAAAATACTATTCAAACCATCCCCCTACCTTTCAAAACGCTCTCACATTGGTTAGAGATGAATCAATGGGCCTGTCCTTTGCTCTGTTGACATTTTTTTTTTCTCTTTTAATGTACGTGCTGAACAGACTATGGAGACAGAAGGGATGATAACACCTGAACTATGTGGAATATATGGAAAAGGCAGCCATAATTAGACCAGGTCAAGAGCAAAGCTCTAAAAAGGGCTGGACAAGTGCCACCAGCTCTTTCTGGAGATGGGTTCTACACCACATGTGCCTATCCAATGTCATTCAAACTATTTTATATGAGAAAATCTATAGAATGGAAATCAGTCCATATGCACATATACTTTTCTCACCTGTAAAATGAGAATCTTAACAAACAAAAAATCTCCAAGAGTTCTTTTAGTTCTAAAATGATTGGTGTCCTCCATCCTCTGCTGGCCATGGTTGATTGCATTGTGAGTTACATAATTTGGCTGGGTGAATATGTCTGACTTGCCAGTGACTAACCATTGGGAAAGGCAGAGATACTGATGAGCAAGACTTAGGACTGCTGCTAGAAGTGATGTTGCTCCACTGGTACAGTGCTTGCTTAGCAGGGACAAGGCCCTAGATTCTATCTCTAGCAGCCATAAGCTGGTTGTGAGGGTACCTACCTTTACTCCTAGAACATGGGAGGTAGAAGCAGGAGAACCAGGAGTTCAAGGTCATCCTTGGCTATATTGAGAGTTCAAGGATAGTTGGGACTATATGGGAACCTACCCCAAAGAAAAGAAAAAAGGGACAGATGTGGAGAAAATGCATAAGAAGTAAGAGAAATGTTTGCCAAGATGGGCTATTTTTCAAGAGATACAGATTTGTGCAGGCTTCCAGAATCATTCTGTTTGTTTCCAAAGTACAACCATTTCATTCTGTTTGTTATAAACTGAACAGTATAATACTCTAAACATTTTCACTTAGTTATGTGATTGGCCGGTTAAAAACAGTCTGTCTGCCTTGGCTACTAGTTTTACATTTTTCATTCAGACTTGGGAGCCACGAGGCATATTACACAACTTGCCCTGTGGAGAAGATAACATTCACTTACTAACAGATACCAAGACATCCACAGCTAATTCAGCCTCAGAGGAATGAAGCAAGCAATGCAACAATGGAGATGAGGGAATAAGGCAGCCTTAGACAAGAGCCTGTGGTCCTTCTGAGATGGTTTCACCCCCTCCCAACAGAAGAGGACAGTCTCAAAAAATAACTATTTTAAAAATGGTGCTCATCTATGTTCATTCTATAAGAATCAGAAACTGGAGACAGCCTGGATATCCATGAACTGATTGATGGATAATGAAAGAGCAGCACATTTACCCAGCAGACTACAGCTCCAGTATAAACAAAATAAAATTCTGAAATTCCTATGTAAATGAATGGATCACCCTGAGTAAAGTAACCCCCACTCCCACATACACACACACAGAAGACAAGTATCATGTGGTTTCTCCTCTGTGTGGATGTTGGGTTTTAAAGTTTCACTATGTATGTATCAGTGCAAACAACTACAGAGGCTAGGTAGCTATTAAGGGACCAGAGGGGAGGAAGGTCTTCCAAAGAAGGGAAACCAATATGGTGTTATAAAACATAAAGGGAAAACTAGAATAGGAGAATAAAGGAGTGAGGGAGATGGAGGAAAGGGGTAAAGGGGGGAAAAGGTGAGAGACAACTAATGCTAAAGGCCTTTAAAAAGCCATATGAAAACCTACTACTGTAGAAGTTTCCTAAAATATATGTGGACGTAAGAGGAACTTAAATGGAGTCACCATCACTATCACGCAGCCACAAACCCTATAATAGTAACCCACCTGCAAGATAGGCTGGTACAAGAGTGACATGAGTCTTTTTTTTTTTTTTTTTTTTTTTTTTTTTTTTGGTTTTTTCGAGACAGGGTTTCTCTGTGTAGCTTTGCACCTTTCCTGGAACTCACTTTGGAGACCAGGCTGGCCTCGAACTCATAGAGAGCCACCTGGCTTTGCCTCCCGGGTGCTGGGATTAAAGGCGTGTGCCACCACTGCCCGGTGTGACATGAGTCTTATAAGAGCAACCAGCCGCTTTTTGATTGGATTAAAGCACACTCCATGAGTTGGAACCCATACAGGACATTGCTAAAATGGCCAAAAATCTGAGACTAGATGGCACTTGCTCCTAGGGAAAACACACTGCTATTATTCTGCCAAAGGAACATAGCAGTCCAGCAACTCCTACTGACCTACTGCTGTACACATAGATCAGGCATCGCTCAACCCCCATCAGAGAAGCTTCTTCTTGCAGAAGATATGAACTAACACAGAGACCCCCAACCAGACAATGTGCAGAGAGTGAGAGACTTTGGAGCACTCCGCCCTCGATGGAATGTCTTTGTCAAATTCCTCTCCTCAAGGCTCAGAGGAGGCAAGAAGATTGAAAGAGTCAGAAGTGGTTTGTGATGCCAAGGAAGCAGCATTTCCAGACACAATGGGTCTGATGCACGTGTAAACTAACAGTCTGTGACACATGCACGTGATCAGCACAGGTGTAAACTGGATAGAAAAAGCACTGAGAAGGGAAAATGGACACCAAGTCCCAACCCTAACCAAGAATCTATTTGCAATTGATAACCTGATAGGAAAGGGAAAAGCAGTTTCTCCAACTGAGTGTTACTGAGCATATCAACTGTAGAGCACAGCCTGGAAGTAATTGGCCAACACTGAACAAACACGGCATCTTTTTGTTTTTGTTTTGGGGGAGATTTATTTGTTTTTGTTAGTTTGTTTTGATTTTCATTTTGTGTTTTTGTTTTTGAGAGGAGAGAGGAAAAGGACATGAAATTAAGTTGGGTGGGTAGGGAGGTGGGGGAGATCTGGGAGGAATTATAGGAGGGGAAAAATATAATAAAAATATATTGAATGAAAAAAAATAAGCAAAAGGAAAAATGGATAATATAGTTACAAACACACTATGAATGAAATTTTGGTAATCTGGAAGTTAAACATTATTTCAAGTATGCAAATGATTATAGACTCTACCCACAGCAGTGATGTGGAGGCTCAGGTCCTCTAGATTATGGTTCCATTACATCAAGATATAAAGATCATTGCTTCCAATTCAATCCACTTTATATAGCCCATCACGCATGAGCATCCTCTTCTAGTCCACCTCGAATGGATGCATATCTCAAAGGAAACTGTTTGGAAAGGTGTTCTTCTTTTACCAGCTTCACACAGGTATGTCAAGAGAGCCACTTCATGAACATGGAAATCCTACTCTGGCCATGCTACTGAGGGCAGAAGCCAAACCCCAGTGACCCATCTCAGGATAAAGAGGAAAGACAGCTTCAGATTTATGAAATAGATGAAAAAGAAGCATGCGGTGTAGGCTTATCTTACAGGCAGTCATAAAACTTCATGGAAATCATTGAAGCTGTGATGTTCAAATCTCTGGAAGTTCTGATTATTTAAAAGAAACATGGAAACAGGAGAAATATCTCATAAGCACAAAATAATACCTAACACACACACACACACACACACACACACACACACACACACACACACTCACACACACACAATGTGTGTTTAAATGTGTATGTGTTCAAATAGTCTCAGCAGATAAAAATCGACTTAAAAAAAAAGCCCATTGAACTCAATAACTTACAACATATTAGAACTGACCTTACCTAAATTATAGGTCAGTGGAACTGAAGGTGAAATTGGATTGGGAAAAAAAAAATAAAGAAGTGTAGACAATGAAAGCCATCAATGAGCAAGTAAGGAATTACTTTTGTCAATGAAATAAAATAATATGCTCTAATTAATGGCCCTGAATGTTAAAAAAAAATATAGTAGATGCTGTGTTTGTGAGACTTATACACGAAAATTATATTTCTCAATCTTCCAAAAGCATTTCCAAGATGTGTTTTGTGCTTTAAAAATTAGATTATTGTGGTATAAGTCAGTAATAACATTATAGTAACATCCCAAGGGTAGCCAGCACCACTTTCATATGAAAATAAATTATTTTTCTTATTCAACTACCAGAGCAGTGCTAAGCACTACCCTTCATAGCAAGATGTTGCTATTACTTAGTCAAGAAAAGTAAACAAAGGGGTTTTTGTTTGTTTGTTTTGTTTTGTTTCAATCAGGAAAGAGCATCAAGCCTGAAAAGTGATACGTGAATAAAGCAAAAAGACTATGGAAACACCTCAAAAGCAAGCATAGGAAAAGCTACCAGCTAGAGAGAACAGCCAGAACTTGGAACACTATTCTTTAGTCAGAGAACATATTTGTACAGATTGAAAAACTAAGAAACATTCCCAACTATTTCTAATGTCTTTGGTTAATGTTTATGGGAACTGAGTTTCCAGAGGAAACAGAGTAAGTAAACTTCAAATGATTACATTGTTTTAACGGCCTTCCACAGAGAAGAATAGTTAGGGACCTGTGAAATTGGCCAGGATTGATTTGCAAGGGAGTAAAGGTATTTCTTAGCCAGTGGTACTATTGCTCACGAGATTCCACTTTTCACAGGAGTCTCCTGGAAATATGCTGCAAGTATTTCTGCTTGACAGGAAGCAAAATGATCATTTAGGTGAGGAATGGGATAAGATGTTAACTATTCTTAGAATGTGCCAGGTAGTCTGATACAGGGATACATGTCCCAACCAAAATGCAGTTAGGGATGCCTCTAAGAAACACTGATGTGGAGCTAGAGAGATGGCTGAGTGGTTAAGAACACTGACTACTCTTTCAGAGGACCTGGGTTTCATTCCCAGCACTCATATGATGTCTAACAACCTTCTGTGACTCCAGTTCAAGGGGATCTGACCCGATGTTCTCTTCTGACCTTTTTGAGCACTAGACGGATGTGGTGCACAGACATTCATGCAGGAAAACACTCATATACATAAAATAAAATGAATAAAATCTTTAAAAAAAAAACACTAATAGGGATGGTGAAATGATACCTGCCATTGCCACCTTGACCTCTGACACATGTACACACATGCACACACCCATATACAACACATGCAAGCACACACACACACACACACACACACACACACACACACACACAAGCTTTTTATGAGACTATAAAAAAAATCAAAGAACCAGATACAAACCTTTCAAGGATCATTCCAAAGTTGTTAGGGGCCAATCAAACCAAGCCACCATTAAAAGAAAGACACGATCCTAACATAAAATACAGTGGCTGCTAATATGAAATATTTGGAGTATTGAAATTTGACTGCTGAGCCACTAGTAAAGGAAGGGACTGAGTTACACCCAAGAAGTCAGTTTCAGAACGAAGGGATAATTTAAGAACTCCACATGTGACATTGGCCAAAAGATAAACTCAGGTAGGGACCGAAAAAATCTGATCCAAGCAGGAAGAGGTCATGGAAGAAGGCATGGAAGAGGAAACAGGGTGCATGATATTTCTAGTGACTCGTCCATGATTGTGGAAGGAAAGGCCTTTAGCTTCTCTGAAAAGCATTGCACTTGGTAGTTTTTACAAATAAGCAACTGGTCAACTGCTCTTAAATACAAAAGATGGCCAAACAAAGCCCAGGCATATGAAACAGTACAATAGAAACTCCATCAACTCATCTGGAAAAAGGATGCATTGAACTCCATGTAAAAGCTACGTTTTAGGAGTGGCAATGTGATTCAATGGAAGAAGGTACTTGCCCACCAAGTCAGACAGTCTGAATTCAGTTCTCACCACAGGCATGATGGAAGGGGAGAACCTACTCTCACAAGTTGACCTCTGACCTCCACTTTCATGAAACGTGTGTTTCACACCCTCATGCAGTAATTTTAAAAACTATTGTTGTAAATAACTATAAATATTTGCATATGGCAGGGAGCACTTGGTGATATTCTCCCTGAGGAGAAGGTATAATTGCTTTAAAAATATGTATCATTTAATATCATGCTAAATGCCTACCTTGAATGACAAGACCAAGTTGGAAAGAAGAATAAAATGTAAATCATGAAATGTTCCCCAGCCGGACAGTGGTGGTGCACAACTTTAATCCCAGCACTCGGGAGGCAGAGGCAGGTGGATCTCTGTAAGTTTGAGGCTAGCCTGGTCTACAGAGTGAGTTCCAGGAGAGGCACAAAACTACACAGAGAAACCCTGTCTCGAAAATCCAAAAAAGAAATGTTTCCCTAAAGTTTAGGAAAAACAATACCAACACTTGATAAACTAATAGAATGTGTGCAAAGTGGTCTTGCCCTGTGTCTGGCCAGTCCAGGAAGATCATAAACAAGTGTTCTATCTAATCAATGGCCCATCCATCTGCAACACATGGAGAAGTCCATTTTAACTAAGCCCCAGTCCAGGGTCTTTCTGAGGTATTTCATCTCTGCCAATGAGACCTCACTTGGCAGACATCAGACATCAGTGTTTATTCATTGAGATGCAGGTGTCTATGGACTGAAGCAAGATCTCCCACTTGTCTACGAGCCCATACATTCCAAATGTACATGGGTTGTTTAATTTATCTTTTCATTAGTGACTCCTGGCGGCCTTGAAAGAGTGAAAGCATTCCTTTAAATTGCCCCCTTGGTTTAGGCAGAGGAAGAGTAACGGGTATCTGAACCAGCAGGCTTGAATAATTGCCCAGAAATAAAAGAAAACTTCTCTCCTCTCCAAAACCTATTCAGGGGCTGGATAGATGGCTCAGTGGTTAAGAGCAGGCATTGCTACTGCACAAGACCCCAGATGGGTTCCCAGAACCCCAACCAGGTGCCCCAAACTGCCAGTAACTCCAGCTCTGGGGGATTTGATATCCTCTTCTGGCATCCATAGGTGCTGTGTTCATGTGTGAAAACCCATGATGTGTGGCATTAAAAAGGTTATGAACAAAGCAAAAGCTGTTTAAGGCGATGAAGATCAGTGACATTCAGGAATAGTCTTCCACCATCTCTTTTTGTCTCCTGAGTGAACTGAGTGGAATTGGTACCTACACACTGCATTTTTACTGTTTGCTGCTTCTCCCCTTTTTTGACAAAAATAAATTCCTTCAGTTCTTTGCATGTATCATCAAACATAGTGTTAATATCTTAGTCACTAAAAACTACATTCTATTCTTTTTTATGTGTTTGTGTGTGCTCCCATGAGCATGTGTATATGGGGTATATCTATGAGTGTTTATGCAGATGCATGTGGAAGCCGCAGGTCAATGTCACATGACTTCCTCTATCGTTCACCATCTTCCCTCAGTAGCTTGGAGCTCATCCACAGATCTGGTTTTGCAAGCCAGCAAGCCCTGAGGATCCACTTATCTTCATAACCCCAGGCCTAGGATTACAGATACAGGTCACCACATCTAGCTTTTCACAAGAATATTAGTGATCAGAATTCAGATCCTGATGCTTGCTGTGGTAGTTTGAATGTAATTGGCTCACATAATCTCATAGAGAGTGGCAATATAATAGTCTCATAGAGGTGTGTCTTTGTTGGAATGGGTATGACCTTGTTGGAGGAAGTGTGTCACTGTAGGGGTGGATTCAGAGGTTTCCTACGTTCAGGATATTGATGAGTGTCTCAGTCCACTTCCTGTTGCTGTCTGATCAAGATGTAGCTGGTGTCACGTGTGCCTGCATGCTGCCATGCTCCCGCCATGATGATAATGGACTGAACCTGAACCTCTGAACTGTAAGCAAGCTACCCCAATTAAATGTTTTCCTTTATAAGAGTTGTCATGGTCATGATATCTCTTCACAGTAATAAAAACACTAACTAAGACACTTGTAAGCACTTACTGACTGTGCCATCTCCCAAGACCCAAATTTATGTTATAGTCTTCACCAATGTTACAAACTGTACCTATGAATCCTTCATGGGTTCCACTGACACGGAGGTTCTGTTTACAATTTGAAATCACAAAAAATCCATGTGTCTTCAAATTGGAAGTGTTCAACGTTGGAAGACATGTCCAGACCTCTGTCTACATAGTGTTCATATTGTGAGATGCCTGTAATTTCATCAAAAGTCTCTCTCCAAATTTAAATAAATATTGACTGTAGAAGTCAAAAATCCTAAATTTCAATCCTGGAAAACATTCAGTAATTCATTTCAGTAATTCATCTTTGAAAGGTGTGAATTACATAGGATAACTGAATGACTCTCTACTGACACCTACAGGCAGTACCCCGATCATAACTCACTGAAAAATGGCCCTGTGAGGGACATTCAGCTGCCCAGGGCTTGGCGCATGCCTGAAGCACACTCCATCCTCAGCACTACATAAGCCAGCTGTTGGTGGTGCACATCTGTGATCCCAGTAGCCAGCACTCAGGAGGTAGAGGCAGGAAATCAGAGGTGCAAGGCTACATAGCAAGTCCAAGGCCAGCCTACAGTTCACAATGAATTACAGGACAACATGAGTTACAGAGTGAGACCCTATCAAGAAAGAAAGAAAGAGAGAGAGAGAGAGAGAGAGAGAGAGAGAGAGAGAGAGAGAGAGAGAGAGGAAGAAAGAAGGAAGGAAGGAAGGAAAGAAAAGAAAGAAAGAAAGAAAGAAAGAAAGAAAGAAAGAAAGAAAGAAAGAAAGAAAGAAAGAGAAAGAAAGAAGGAAAGAAAGAAAGAAAGCAGGCAGTGAGGGAAGGAGGGAAGGGGAAGAAAGAAAGATGCATATTGAAATCTCACAAAGTAAGCCTGAATAACAAATAATAAAATGGTGTTTTGTGAAATCAATTCTTAATATTTAATTGTTGATGTATGTGTGTGAGTACATGCCACCTGTGGAACTTAAGTCCTCCTGAAAAACAGCAAGCACTCTTCACCACCGAGCTGCTTCTCCAGCCCGATGTAAAATCTACTTAAGATCTTACTTAGCAAAACTGAAGAATAATATAAGAAAACATAAAGCATACTTATCAAAAATTAATGATGTGTAACATGATACACAAAAAGATAATGAGGGGATATTATGGACAAATTTACAGCAATAAATCTGTCAACCAAGATGAAAGGATAAACTCACCAAGGAAACCACAAATTGCTAAAATTTAAGGAAAAACCACCGAAACCTGACTCCATAATTAAAACCCTTGCTACAAAAGGCAGAAGGTTTTAATAGCGAGTGCATCAAACATTTAAAAAGCAGCATCAAACTTAAATACACCCACTTATGGAGAATGGAAACACGTTCCAATTCACTGTATGAGGCCAGGATAATCATGGTATGACACACCTAAGGAGCATATTATAAGAAAGAAAAATACAAATCATCATTGCTTGTGCACAAAAATACAAGAATCTCAACCAAATAATAGCAAATTAAATGCAACAATAATAAATCAAAGCAGAAGACACCCTGAGATCAGGTGGTTTGTAGCGCCACAATGCTGGGTTAGTTTAACCCTCAAATCAGTGTGGTGTAAATAACAGATGACCTTTGTTCTACCAAACTTGAGCAATTTCTTCTTCAAAAGATGCTGTTCAGCAAAGGAAAAGAAAATCCTCACATTATGAAAAATATTTATGAGCCATGTAAATCATCAAGGGCTTCTATCTAGTAGGTATAAGAACCATACAAGCCAATAATTAAAAGTTTTAAAAAATAAACCAAAGATTTGAAACTTTACAAAAGATGTAAAAAATGGAAAATAATTACATTAAAAGATGTTTCATGCTGTTGGTTATCAGGAAAAAGTAAATGAAACGCTAAGAAGACGTGACTTGTGTTAATCAACTCTTTTCTTACAAGCATTTGTGCTTAGGGTTTCAGAGGTCTCTGCCCACAGCCACTGGCTCAGGGGTTTTGTTTGTTTGTCTGTTTCAGGCCAGGAGAGTACCATGCATGATAGGAATGTTTGGTGGGGGAGGCTAATGACTTTGTGGCAGTCAGCAAAGAAAAAGACACAAAGGGACCAGGAACTAAATGTCCTCTTCAAAGGCAAGCCCCTAAACTTAGGACAAAGTGACTTCCTTTGTCTGATGAAGCCCCACTCCCTAATCTCTCACCTCCCAACAATGTCAGCATGTTATCAACCCATTGGTAGATGGATGCATCGATTATGTTAGGGTTGCCGCGATCCAGTTGCCTCTCAGTAACTGGGTGAACTAACTGAGCGTGAAGCCTTCACCACAGGGGCTACACTTCATACCCAAACTATAGCACATCTGCAAGACTGAATAAAATCAAAACTATCAGCAAACACTATACATTGCCAGCAAGGATGTAAAATAGTATTGCTACAGACATTAAATATTCAAGGGCTGGGAAGATGTCTCTGAAGTAAAAAACAGTTGATGTCCTTCCACCACATCAGGTGGCTCATAAACACCTGTAACTCCATCTTGAGAGGATCCAATGCCTTCTTCAGTGAATAGTTGGGCTAAAGGTGGAGAGTTATAATCGCAAAGGTATTAATGGGGGAAAATAATCCCAAATAAATTTGCTTTGATTTCATTTTTTCATTTATTTCTTTTCTATTAGATTTATTTATTCATACAGATACACTTAAATAAAACTAATTCTTTTTTAAAAGTCAAAACATTTGCTGCTGTATAATAAAGCCACGTCTCTCCTATAGCAGTTATTCTAAAGAAGTATAAACATCTGCTCCCATTAAAAGCCTTGGGTCCACATGTTCATTGTAGCATCACACATGGAAATACAAATGGTTTCCCATGATAAAGAATGATCAAAATGCACACGATGTCAGAAAAGTGAAAGAACTGTACTCAGCACTGAAAAGTAGCAAGCTGCTGATTCCTGCAATGGTGTGAATGGATTTTACAAACCCCGTGGGAGAGAAAGAAGCCGACACAAACCATTGTTCCATGACTTCCTTTGAATAAAACTGTCAAGATACAAAGTATAACCATCACAACAGGGAAAAGATCAGTTGTTTTAGTTTGGTTTGGGGACTTCTACTCACAAAGGTACTAACGGGGAAAATAACCCCAAAGAAGTTGGTTTTGATTTAAAATTTATTTATTTATTTATCTATTTATTCATTCATTCATTTATTCTTTCTGTGTGTCTTTTACATCATGTATCTTGATCCCATTCATTTCCCCACCCTTTGCATTTTTAATTTCTTTCCTTTTCATTGCATTTATCGTTGTGTGTGCACACGTGTATGTGTTGGGGCACATGCATATTTCAGGCGGTGTGTACTCTGTGTGTGTGTGTGTGTGTGTGTGTGTGTGTGTGTGTGTGTGTGTGTGTGTACATCAGAGGACAACTTACAAGAGACCATTCTCTCCTCCCACGGTGTGGGTCTTGAGGATTGAACTCAGGTCCTTGGACTTGGTGAGAAGCACCTCCACCCTCTTCACCTCTCCTTGTTTTGATTTGTAATTGTTATCATAACACAGGTTTAATAAGGCCATTTTCACGCAGGTGCCTGATGTACTTGGGCATCCCCCTCAGTACCTCACCATCTTCCCCTTCTCAGTGCTCCCCCCATTAGTCCAATTTGTTCCACAAGCAGTTTGTTCAGCTTTCGCGCCTTCTATGCCTATGGGATCTTATGGCATCTGTAAACTCTAGGACCCCCAAGAGGGAAGAAACATGTGCTGTCTGTCTTTTGAAACTGACTGGATTGCTTAATACAGTCATCTCCAGTTGTATCTGCTTTCCTGCCCGTGGTGTAACTATTTTTCTTCATGTCTAAGAAAAATGCATTGAGCATGTACACCACCTTTTCCTTATCTGTTGTTGCATTGATGGGCACCTATCTATACCACTCCAAGGTATTTACCAAGGACTCCTCAGGTACACCAGAGGTCCTTGTACATTCATGTTGGGTCCAACACCAAAGAAAATCTTAGTAGACTTTAAGTTTTAGTGTAGTTTAAAGAAAAATGAGGGGGAGGTAGAGAGTCCTAATATACACTCTGCCTCCAACAGACTCCCACAATCCACAGCCTATGGGGCATTGCACACCTGTGCTGTGGTCTGCAGGTGATAGCCATGCACAGTCTCCCACCATCCACAGCCTATAGGGTGTTACACACCTGTGCTGTGGTATGCAGGTGATAGCCACACACAGACTCCCACCATCCACAGGCTATGGGGCGTTGCACACCTGTGCTGTAGTCTTCAGGTGGTAGCCACACACAGACTCCCACTATCCACAGGCTATGGGGCATTGCACACCTGTGCTGTGGTCTGCAGGTGTTCTCCACAAAATGATGTGTTAGAAACTCAAACTCCAAATCCACACCTTAATGACATTTGTAGGTGGAGTTTGTGGAAGGTAACTGGAGTGGGATGAGGCTGGGAAATGGGAACCATATGGATCGGAACAAAGATAGGAGCTGGTACCCTCACTCTCTCTCATCACATGAGACCCCTACCATTCCGTGATATGTAAGAAGGCCTTCACCAGAAACCAAGCAGATTCCAGTTCTTGGACTTGTCCTGAAGACTCTAAACTTCTGTAAATTAACAGCCTGTGGTCAGTTTGTTGCAGTCAATGACAGTTCACCACCTGATGTTTGAAATTCACATTAGAGCCGACTCTTGGAGCTGTACATTCCACGACTTTGACAATTGTCTGATGACACACGTCCAGAACTATGATATCAGACAGAATGGCTTATTGACCTTAAGAATCCTCTGTGCTCCATCTGATCCCCTTTCTTCCTTTCCCCCGGCCCCTCCCAACCACTGTCTCCCCAACACCTCCTCAGGCTTTTCTGGAATGTGATAGTGTGAATTATTCAGCGAATTGCCATTTTAAGGTTTCTTTCTTTCACTTAGTAATATATATTTGGTTATTTTCACATAGTACCTTTTGAGAGGTAGTAGGCGTGTTCTAATTCAAAGTTGTGACATGAAAAAGAGTTCAATGTCATTCATAATCAGGAAAATACAAATGAAATGTACAGTGAGCTACAACTTCATTCCCTCTAACTGTCAGAAATGCAGATAATAACCAAGGTTGGCTAGGAGACAGAGACCCTGAAACTCTATTCCGCTTCCAGCAGGAATGCAAAATGGTGCTTTGGAAGCCACCTGATAGTTCTTCAAATGGTTAAAACCTGGGCACTTAGGTATTGGTAATTCTGATCATATATAGAGAGAAGAAAACAGGCCCACAGATGAATCTGTAAGCAGATGCTTGCACTGGCAGCATTCATAATGGCAAAAGAGAAACACAAGAGTTGGCCAATGAATGATAGAATGTGGTACATCCACGCAATGGAATAGTGTTTAGCAGTAAAAACAGAAGGAGCCTGAATGTACATTAAAAATTAACTCTGAAAACATAACATATAACAAAAGGAACTAGAAGCAAAAGATTACAAATTGCGTGACTGTACTTATGTGACATGTCCAAAGTAGATAAATCTAGAGGATTGCAAAGATGATGGTCGCCTAAGACTGAAGGGGGTCTGGGGGTGCAGGGGGTGACTGGGGTTTCTTCTTCAGTTAATGAAAAATTATAAAGCTTATTGTGCTGATAGCTACACAATTTTGGGAATATCCTAAGATGAGTGACTTTTCAGGGTTTGTTGAATGTGTCTGTGTGTGTGATATGCATACACGTGTACATGCTTGCTTCCACGTGTAGGGGCACATGCATGTGCAGGCTCACGTGTGGTTAGAGATCTAAGGCTGCTGTCAGGTCTTCCTGGATCATTCTGTTTCTCTTAAGAGGTTCTCTCACTTGAACCTGGAGTTTACCAATATTGCTCATCAGGCTAGCCAGCCTGCTTCAGAACACCTACCCTTCCCTGCCTTCAAAACGCCAGAATTACAAGAGCCACCACATCCACCAGGCATTGATGTGGGTTGTGGGGATCTAAACTCCAGTCCCCGTGCTTGCAAGGGAATCACTTTCTCCACCGAGCTGTCTCTCAGCCCTGTTTTTATAGTTTATGAGGATATCGCATCCTATGAGGATATTATCTCAACAAGGATGCTATAGTTAAAAGCCTGCTGTTTTGATGCAACTAAACTCAAAGTGGATTAGAAAGACAGATGGCTGCAGCCATCATCTTACCAGGTTCCCTGTCCAGGACCACTGTCAATCACCATGGCCAAGTACACGCAATTCTGCTTTGGTTTCAGAGGCGGGTGGAGAGTTCTAGGAGTTGTTAATCACCTGTCCTATTTTTTCTCCTTGCTTGTAGGATCCCTAACTTGCCCCCCCTTTCTTATATCTTTATCATTATCACCAAGTTCCCAACTGTTTGCCACATCACACCACCCATTCTCCAAACAGATGCAATTCTTGTCCAAGATCATCAAATCATAGCCCTCACATAGGCAGACCATTTCTTTTAGGTGCTCTAGCAGACAAATGCCAACCAGTGGCCACGCTACATTTAGATCCCCTTAAACTGCCAACATAACATATGTGTGTTACTTACTTTTCTTCTTGCTGTGATGAAATGCCTGACAACTGCAACTTAAGGAAGGAAGGGCTTATTTTGACTTACATTTGAGAAACCATGGTAACAGGGGTGTGAGGCAGCTGGTCACAGTGCATCCACAGTCAGGAAGCAGAAAGAGATGAATGCTGGTGCTCAGCTCACTTCCTCCCTTTTACTCAGGGCCCAGTACATGCACCAACAATAGCAAGGGGGTGTCTTCAGTCCTCAGTTAACCCAATCCCAAAGTGTCCTCACAAGCATGACCCGAGATTTATTTCCTAGGCAACTCTAGACCAAGTTGACACTCAATGTACTTCTTGTTCTATTGCGAGCATTCCCCGTGTTTCCCATCACCCTTCACTTTCCCCTCTGCCTCCTCTAAGTTTCTCTGGGAGGCTTACACATTCTGCTGCTTAAAAATAACCTACAGTGTGCAGTGTCCTTGGTCTCTTATTGTGACAGGGTTTTGCTCTCTTTATCCCTCTGTGTTTGAAATGCATGGGGGTAGATTTGGGCTTCGGTAGATATGTGATACAAGAGGAACCTGGAAGCCTGAAGTAATATTCTTCCTGCTGCCAATATGCTAACTATCAGGGTGGAAATGAGGCTAAATTACAGTCCTTGAAACCTGTAAGGACTTTAATCTTTGCAGGGAGAAAAGGTTTCAACACAGACAATAGAAAACAAGAATAGAGGCTGTGTGTAATACAAAGTTGTATCACATACAGGAAGTGTACACATTATAGATATTTGTAATAAAAGTGGAGATTGCTATGACTTAAATTATTAATAAAAGCTTCATAAAGAAGGCAGGATTTTTCTTTAACTTCTATGAAAAAAATATGATTTGTTACAGATTTGAAGTCTAGATCTTTTTAACAGTACCTAGTTCAATAAATGTGGTGAGATAGTACTTTAATATATTTGAGATAATAAGTAACAAGTTTTATTTTCACTACCTTTAGGTACATTCTCCACTCATTGCTCCATTCAATCAGTGGGGTCTATTATTTATAGGAAAATATAATTTATCAAAGTCTTCAATGAAACCCTCAGCAAATCGAATGTATAACTTACGCTAGGAGAAAGTCCTTAGCATTTCTAAGCCTCAGAGAGTTAGATCTAAGGGTGAACTCAGCTTTTGGCAAGACCTTGAACACAAAGCACTTTCCCCAAGATATTAAGATCAATCATAAATCTGGAGATTAAAAGAGTGTGGGGTATCTGCAGAGGACCCTGTTCTTGACTTACAACCCAAGGATCCTTGTTCAAGAGACAAGGAAAAACCAACCACACTCTTCACTTTATAACCTATCCCTTAGAAATTGCAATGGTGTCCATTATTACTTACCGTTTTCAGACACAAAAGCCAGTCTTGGAGATAAAATCCATCATCATATTACATGCATCATTCCTAATTCCTCTTAACAGAGTTAAGTACTTTTGTGCTTATGAACTGATGTTTCCTTCCCAAAACTGCACCTGTATAAAGACTCTGCAAGGATGGTCTACTGGTTAGAACTGTTAGTGAGAAGAGCTGAAATGCTGCAGGTCCAGAGTTGAATTATCTTAGACTATCTTTGGTTCCCTTATTAGCTGCTCATCAATCACCTCTGTGTCTACCTTGACATCCCTGTGACTATCAGGTAAAATCCTTTGTGGAATGTACACACTGACCCCTAGCTTCCACTAACCCAACACTAAGAAAGCCATCAGTCAGTGTCTGGAGCAAATAGCAGGGGTTTTCCCACTTCACTATACCCCACCTACCTGATGTCTCCACCGATGTATTTGAAAGTATCTTGATTTATGACTCTCTTTGTTCTGTTACTATACAAAGGCCATGGCCCTGTTATTGGAACATGGTATTGGGAGTAACCCGAGTCTATGTTCCTAGGCCATGATCACTCATATTTGCTTCCAAAATAAACCACCTCCTTCCCTTGGAGGTGAGAGCTGTAGGTTTTTTGTGTTGGTAGCTATCATAATCTCACTTGTCACATGATGAGTTACACATCGCCTAGTTTCCACCTGTCCCCTTGGGTGGATTGCAAGCCTTTTAGTGACAGAGGACAAGTGTTTGTACCTTTATGCCACCAACTCAGCATTTGACCAATACACAGTAGATGCCTAATGAGCTGGTCTGAAATGGTGATCTAGATGGGAAGGGCTTGTCAACATTATGAGAGAAAAATTGCAAATTCATCTTTGAGTGTGTTAAAAACAAGTGATATACATACCACCATCAAAAATGGACTCAACAGGCAGTGTATGCACACACACACACACACACACACACACACACACACACACACACACACATATCTATGAGGTGTGAGGCTTGGAAAGGCTAGAAGAAAGGATAGCTGGGAGGGACTGGAAGGAGGAAAGGGAGAGGGTAAAGTGATATAATTCTATTTCAATTAAAAACATTGGGGGGAAAAGATTGCCTTTCGCTGAAGACTAAAGTGTAAAAAGAAATGACCTGGAAGCAATTTTAAAAACTTTAAAAACCAAATGGTTATAATTTTAATTATTCAATCTTGGCAATAATATTCCTTTAAAAAGTGATTTTAAATATTGTTACACCTCCAAGAACCTAATTTTGTGCTGGATATGCAAATCCAGAGGTCATTTCGTTTAATAAACACATACCTCCTAATCAGCTGCATGCTAATGAAGTTAATCTAAAGCTAAATTTCAATTATGAGTTATAGACCCTCAGCTGCATTTCTTGATTGCCTGAACAACAGAAAAAAGAAAAAAGAAAGAATAAAAAGAAAAAGAAAAACAAAGAGAAAGAAGGAAAAGAACTTACCTCTGGAAGTTTCCAACACAGCAAAGAGGATCATGGGAAAGAACATTGTTTTAATGACCAGTTTCATGCCACTGGATGAGGTAAGAGTGGACATGTTCCTAATTCTTATTGTCAGAGTGATTCTCCTTCTGTCAAAGAATGGTTCATAACTCCTGAGCAGGTAAGATGGCTAACTCCAAGCATGCTGTGTGGATTCGGATGCTGACTCTAAGACAGGAAACTTAAGAGGCCTGAGGTTTGTAATTAAGGCACACACTGCAGCTAGAATATTCATCCAGCCTCACTTCTGAGAAATTAATTTGAATTGAGGGGAGAATGACTTCTCCTCTAACTGAGAACTCAGATACTTTATTGTAAGCATGCTTTGTCCTAAGGAAAAGAAATATATGATATCAAATACATGGGATTTTTTTCCCAAAGCTAAGTAAGACATATATCATTTGACATTTATATTTCATTTAAAAATTAACTTGTGTGACTATAAAAGCAACAGATTGTGTTATTTCACACTGTGACATTGTAATTTGAATAACTATCTCAAATTGCATACCCAAAAGAAAAATAATTAGAAAGTCCCAGCTTGTTTTCAGCTAATTGTTCTGTCAGACAGCTACTATTAACATCTAAGTAGACTCTGGCTACAGTCAGTACAAGTCTCTCCCTGCTAGTAAACAACTGGGCCTCTGGGTTAGGTTTGTATGCTATCTCCAGCAGGAACATGACTCATTTTTTAATAATAGCAGGTTTTTATTACATCTATTTCTTTATGTGTATTTGGGGGTTGACACTCTCCTTCCATCATGTGGGTCCCAGGAATCAAACTCAGATCATCAAGCTTGGTGGCAAGCACCTTTACACACTGAGCTAACCGGCAAGCCCATGGCCTACTTTAATGAAAATATTTGTGTACTTGGAACATATTCCCACAAATACCTCCCCCATTCCTTTTTCCTTTTCCCACTTGTCCCCTTTCATCTCCAGACTTGTTCACTTCTACCTTCATGTCTCCAGTGCAGATACAATACCATGTATCCATGATATCAGGACCCACAAATGAAAGGAAACACACCAGTCTTTCTGAGGCTGGTTTAATTCACTTAATGTCATCATCTCCAATTGTATGCACTTTTCTCTAAACCATGTAACCTTGTTCTTTTTTGTGAGTGAAAAACATACCATTGTGTATGTATACCACTGATGCATGAACCTAATTAGTCTTATTCAATAAAAACCCGGAGTCAGATGTTAGGGTGAAAGCTGAAAGATCAGAGAAGCAGAGCAGCACCCCCTAGAGACTTCTTACCTCTACAAATCCTCAGACCAAATGGGGGCAAGATCCTGTCTCCACCTGCCTCATATTCCTGTCTTCACCTCTTTAGTGCTAGGATTAAAAGTGTGAGCCTCCCATGTGCTGAGAGAAAAGACTTGAGCCTCCCATGTGCTGGGATCAAAGGCATGATCCTCCCTAGTGCTAGGATTAAAGGCGTGTGTACCACTGGCTCTGTTTCTCTTAGACTGGTTCAATCTCCTGTAGCCCAGGGTGGCCTTGAACTCTTGATCTTCCTGCTTTCTCCTCCCAAGTGCTGGTATTAAAGGTGTGTGCCACCACTCCCTGGTCTCTATGGTTAACTAGTGGCTAGTCCTGCCCTCTGAACTCCTGGCAAGCTTTATATGTCAGAATCCAAACAAAATATCATACAACATTCCACATTTTCCTTATTCATTCCTCTGTTGATGAGCACCTAGGTTGGTTCCATAGCTTATAGTGTATAGTGTATACATAGTGTATAGTGTGTACTGTATTACAGTAAACATGGATACCCAAGAATCTCTATGGTGTGTTTAATTGGAACCCTTTGGGTAAATGTTCAGGACTGATACACCTGGCTCACATGTTAAGTCCATGCCCATTCTTTGCTGGCAGCTTCATAATCCCAAAGCTTAAATATAAATTCAGGTAACTTCAAGTTGATGATGCAAAACAGATGGGTCTCTCAACTGCACCCTCATCAGCCTTTGCACAGCTCTCTCTTACAGCCACACTCTCTATTCTTCTCTGTATCAGTCAGGTTAGTCTCAGTCATGGAACAAACAAATCAAAAGCACAGTGGCTCTCAGCCATAACATTCATTGCTCACACATTATAAATGTCCATCGCAGACATGAGAGCCAAAGTGAAAGATGAACCTCTGATTCTTGTGTCCAACTCATGGCCTGTGTGCATCTCAGAACAGCTATGACTGTATGCCATCACAAAATGGTAAACATTCTTAAGACATAAGGAGGTATTTGTGCCGTTTTTATGCAACTCAATCAGGCAGTTCTCTAGCATGAAATTTATAGATGACAATATCATGTCACATTGTCAAAATGCTAGATATATTTTTGCCACTTTGGGGACATGAGAAAACAGTGGCTGTATTCCCACATGGCTCTTAAATTCTGTTTGGAAGGACCACCTGTAATTATTTCCTCTATTTCATTGTCCAAAACAAGTCTCATGGCCACAGTATATATAGAAGATACCTAGACACAGAGCAAGACATTTCTAATAATACAACAAATAAGGTATAAATACAATAACAATCTATCATGCATACTATAATCTCACAAGTCTTTATACTTGTCAGGGAAAACTCTGGATTAATCTCCAGGGAACCTGGAATCTACTCATGTAGGAAGACAGAGAGACACTGAGCATATTTTAAAAATCCACTTCCTCCAAAAAGACAGACATGAAAACTACTGAAGAATCCAGGACCATCCAATCCCACCAGCAACCTCAAAGACAGTAACTGTTCCAGAGCATAGGGTCATTTACTCCAGGAAAACAGAAAAAAATAGTTTATACCTAGGGAGCCCAAAAGATTATATATATATATATATATATATATATATATATATATATATATATATATAACAAGTAATATATAATACATGTTATGTACTTGATATATTATACAACTATAAAATATAGTATATAAATATATTATATATTATATGAATATATATATTTAAAAAACTATCAGGGCTCATAAAACACTGGGACTTAATCAAAAGTAGACCATAGAGCCATGAAGAGGAAAACACTCTAACCCAAGACTATCCTTGAAGAAAAAGTCACCCTACATGATTTTTAAAGCTTCTTGGATTTCCCTTTGTGGGGACTGTGTATTTTTAATAACACAGAGTTATGAATTTCTTCATTTCTAAAAATTGCCCCCATAGACATTCTACATATAAACTCTCAATATAGCTTGCATTAAAATCACCCCTACAGTCTAGTCTCTTTGGCACAAGAAGATATTCTACTGGCTATAGGAAGAGAAATCTGGACACCAACCCAGCCACAAAACCCTTCACCTACAGACCTGCCCTGCCTGCAAGATGTGCCTAGGCAATGGTGGCACAGAATTGTGGGAGTGGCTGATCAATGCTTGGTTTAACTTGAGGTCCATGCCTAACATTGCTGGATGGCCCAGAACTGGAGACTGGATGATCCAGAGACCTAGGGGAAAACCAAATAGGACTGTTGAAAAAAATTAATGAAATGATTCCTAGTGGTATTCTGCTACACTCATAGACTACTGCCTTGCCCAGCTGTCATCAGAGAGACTTCCTCCAGCAGCAAAGAGAAACAGAGGCAAAGAGCCAGTCAGAAATTACGCAGAGAGAGTCTAAATTAGAGCTCTCCATCTATGTCCCTCCCCTCAGAGATCAGTGAATCCCAAGGAAGAGGGGCAGAAAGGTTGTAGGAGAAAGAGGGTATGGAGGACATCGGGGGATGGTGGACACAAGGGGGATGGTGGACACCAGGGGGGTGGAGGACATCAGGAGGATGGTGGACACCAGGGGGGTGGAGGACATCAGGAGGAGGAAGGACACCAGGGGGGTGGAGGACATCAGGAGGATGGAGGACACCAGGGGGGTGGAGGACATCAGGAGGATGGAGGACACCAGGGGGATGGAGGACATCAGGAGGATGGAGGACATCAGGAGGATGGGGGACATCAGGAGGAGGGAGGACATCAGGAGGATGGAGGACATCAGGAGGATGGGGGACATCAGGAGGAGGGAGGACATCAGGAGGATGGAGGACACCAGGGGGATGGAGGACATCAGGAGGATGGAGGACACCAGGGGGGTGGAGGACATCAGGAGGAGGGAGGACATCAGGAGGAGGGAGGACATCAGGAGGAGGGAGGACATCAGGAGGAGGGAGGACATCAGGAGGATGGAGGACATCAGGAGGAGGGAGGACATCAGGAGGAGGGAGGACATCAGGAGGATGGGGGACATCAGGAGGAAGGAGGGCATCAGGAGGAGGGAGGACATCAGGAGGAGGGAGGGCATCAGGAGGCTGGAGCACATCAGGGAGATGAAGGACATCAGAAGGTTGGAGGGCATCAGGGGGACAGAGGACACCAGGAATACTTAGTTGGTTCAGGCCCCACAGAATCAACTAGGCAGGGCTCATATGGCCTCTTAGAGACTGAGGCAGCAAGCACTGGGCTAGCATGGGTCTGTACCAGGTCCTCTGCACATATGGTATGGCTATTAGCTTGGTGTTTTTGTGGGACTCCTGTGGGAACCATGTGTCTCTGACTCTTTTGCCTGCTCTGGAGACTCTTTTCCTCTTATGGGTTGCTATGTCCACCTTCAATATGAGGGTTTGGATATGAGGGTTTGTGCCGACTCTTATTGTATCTTTTTTGTCATGTTTGGTGCTGTCTCTTGGAGGCCTGATCTTTTCTGAAGGGAAATGGAGAGGGAGCAGATCTCTGGGAGAGAAAAGGTAGGGGAAGTGGTGAGGGGTAGAGAGGGGAAACTCTAGTCGGGATGTATTGTACAAAAGAAGAACCATTTTCAATTTTTAAAAAATCACCCTATAATTTCTCATAATTTTAGGCTCAGTGCTTTATATTTCTGGCAATTCTTTGTGGCCCTGAGCACAAAGACAATTCTTCTAAAATCTGAATTCCTCCTTAACTAAGCAGACAGCTGGGGCAGCCCCCTTCTCCAGTGTGGCATGCCCAAATCTGCCCTGCTATGCACTTAACTATCGCTTTCAGTTTTGACTGGCTTTACCCACTTTGATGGGACCTAACACCATCAGTTAATGGTTGGCAAGACGCCTGTAGCATCTGTGATGTTGTGAATTTCTAGGCAGAAGAGGAAACACGTAAGTAGACAAGGAAATCGTCAGTGTTCACACTGAACCAGTCATCAATTTTAACTGAACACAAGTAAGCTTGTGTGTCAGGCTGGGGACATCTCAGTCAGGAAAACTCTCCCATACAACCATGAGGGCCTGAGTTTGAGCTTCAAAAGCTATGATTGAAAGTCAGGCATGATGAAGTGTGTTTTAATCCCACAGGGGCAGTGGGTCAGGTGAGTCCTTGGGGCTCCCTGGCCAGCCAGCTTCTCCTATTTGGTGAGTCTCAGGTAAAAGAAAAAGAGCCAGTGTCAAAAAACAAAGCTGGATACGCAAGGAAGGGAGGGTGCATCTGGGAAGGACTGAGGGAGGGAATGAACATGATCAGAACATCGCATGGAATGCTCAAAGAACTAATATTGAAAAAACAAAGACAAGTTCAATGGTACCGGAGGAAAAATACCCGAGGTTGTCCTCTGGCCTCCAGCTACATGCACACACATGTACAAAAGTACCCACACACGTATATATGCACACATATGAACACACATGTGCAAATGCACCCCCACTTGTGTACACCCTCACACATGGGTATACACCTTTGACAATGCAATACATACATGTGCAAATATACACCACATATGTGTGCACGTACACATATGAATATGTACATGTTCACACAAGAATGTATAATCTAAAGAATGTAAAATCATGATGGATGCACCCAAGGATAAAATATTTGTTGAAAAGCCTTTAGAGAGGCACAATCAGGAAGGAGGAAAACAACATCTCAAAGAAACAGGAAGAAGAATCCAGGCAAGGCGCCTGCACAGGACTATTTAACAGACCAACATCATTTCAGAAATACGCGGCTCTTGTTAACTAGGTAGCACAAGAAATGGAAGTAACATGTGGTCCTCCTCTGGAAGCCAGTTGGGATAAATGTCTGTGAAAGATATTTGAGGAACAACTGGAAATGTTTGCATAATCTTTGGTACAATATGGCTTACATAGTTTAGAAACTATATGAACATATGTGTCTACAGAGAAGAGAGAGGGAGGAAGGAGGGACGGAGGGAGAAAGGGAAGGAGGGAGGGAGGGAGAGAGAGAGAGAGAGAGAGAGAGAGAGAGAGAGAGAGAGAGAGAGAGAGAGAGAGAGAGAGCGCAGGGGGATGGAGAAACAGCTCAGAGGATAAGCACACTGGCTGCTCTTGCAGAGGACCCTGGTTCAACTTCCAGCGTCCACATAGCAGCTCACAACTGTCTCTTAATTCCAGCTGCAGGAGATCTAACACTCTCTTCTACACCTCCCTGAGCACCGGCACACATGTGTACAAACCGACCCACAGGCATGTACATATATATACACATAATAAAAGCAAAATAAAAAAAAGATCAAGGTAGATGGGCACTGAGGTTAGCGCCGTAACCTCTGCTCCCTGGAACCCGTGGGCTCTCACTCTGCTCGTCAACACTGTCTAACATTTTACAGTGCATATATGCAGCCTCTGTAATAACCCCAGACGTTTCTTTAATGGCTTTGCCTCAGCATGATTGTATGGCTAATACTTTGAATTACAGCCTTGAGTTGGTTTTCTGATTTCATTAGGTCCAGTGTATCTACTCCAGTTACATTTTTGGGTTTCTGAACTGTAAGGGAGCAGGAACCCATGGAGGGGAAAACACTCCACTTTCTGACTGGTCACTGGGCTAATCTATCATATTGAAACTTAATAACAGTTGTGCCAGCTAAACGCTGTGATTCCCATTTGAGGAGTAAGAAAGCAGGCTCCAAGGAGATACTCAGTAAGGTTTATGAAACCCTGAGATGCCATCGTCCAATTTTATTTAATTTCTTGACTGAGTTCTTAAGATCTTTATCCCCAATCCCAAAGCCTTTTGCTGAAATGATTGTATCCCAAGGGGATCCAGGAGACTCCAAAAACAAAACCCTCTCATTTGGTTATTCAGTTTACAAACTGGCCTTTTAAACTCAGGGAAGTCTGAGTTTCTAAGCAAGGGGTGATGGGAACACTTAGACTTCCCAGAGCCTCACCCATTCTCCTTCTGGGGACTTCAGACATGGTAAGTGTCCCCTAACCCTATGTATCACTCTGCCCTTGGAGCTGGAAGCCAAGGGCAGGACAGCCACCGCAGCAGAGACTAGCCTGATTCATGAAGCTTTCTGTATTGCTGATGGAGCAGGGGCAGGGTTAGAATGTGGCCCAAGGGGCAAACAGTAGACTTGAAAGGCCCTCGCTAGTAAGAAAGGGTGGGCCTGTAAAGACACCACATTACAGTGGAAGCTAATGCTCTACTGAAGCCGGAGTTAAGATGGCTTGACAATGCCCAGTGTCAGCAGACACATCTTAGGGGCTTCCTTCCATCTTGGACCATGGCAGACTCCTGAGGACCTGACCCACAGCAATTGTCATCCAGAAAAGAGAAGTAGGAAAAATATCTGGATCTTTGTACATGCACATACATACATACACACACACACACACACACACACACACACACACACACACACATATATATATATATATATATATGTATATATATATACATACATATATATATTTGTGTGTATATGTATATATATACACACATTTTGTATGTGTATATATATATATATATATATATACACACACATACATAATGTATGTGTGTGTGTGCATGCACACATATGCACATGGAGGCATGGAGGTAAAAGGTCAATATTATGTGACCACAATTTCTCCTCATCTTATTGTTTTGAGAGAAGATCTTTCACTGACCCTGGAGCTCACAACCTGTCTAGACCAGCAAGTCCCCAGGACCCTCCTAGCTCTGCCCCCTGCTGTGCTGGGATTACAGACAAGTGCTCTTTACATGGGTGCTGGGGATTGAATTTGGGTCTTCAGGCTTGTGCAGGCAGCACTTGACTCACTGAGCCATCTTCCAAGCCCCAGAAAATCTGGAATTAAAGGATAAACGAAGAGGCGTGATGAAGTTCACCTTCCACTAGTGGAGATCACACCTGCTGCCCTGGGGCTGGATGGAGTTGTAGAAACCAAGCCCGCACACAAGTGGGAAGAAATATACTTATTCGGTCTCTTAGATGTGAAGCTTAAAAATACTGTATCTGCCATATTATATGCCTGCCCAGAGCCAGGAGATGTGACTGTAACTTGCTGTAAATTGGACCTCACAGCAGCACCAATGGGGTGCTGTGGGATGGTCTGTATGTCAAGTGTGTTGCTGATTGGTCAATAAATAAATCACTGATTGGCCAGTGGCCAGGCAGGAAGTATAGGCGGGACAAGGAGGAGAATAAAGCTAGGAAGTGGAAGGCTGAGTCAGAGACACTGCCAGCCGCCGCCATGACAAACAGCATGTGAAGATGCCTGTAAGCCATGAGCCACGTGGCAAGGTATAGATTTATAGAAATGGATTAATTTAAGATATAAGAAGAGTTAGCAAGAAGCCTGCTATGGCCATACAGTTTGTAAGCAATATAAGTCTCTGTGTTTACTTGGTTGGGTCTGAGCGGCTGTGGGACTGGCGGGTGAGAGAGATTTGTCCTGACTGTGGGCCAGGCAGGAAAACTCTAGCTTTAATGGGGAACATTAACAAATATTTCATTACCATGACAACTTTACACACTATGATGAAAAGTGTCTTGCATATAATGGCTGTCAGGTCCATAACTAAGTAGTACCAGATATAAAAGACAATATTTAAAATGTATTTTCTAGATAAGATATATTGATAGTAGATATTTATTAAATTATTAGGGTGTGTTTATTAAAATTAATTTGAAATTTGTATTATCATAATACTTCCTCATTGAAAGACTCAATTGCTCGAGTACTTGGAGGTTATTTTTGTTTTAGATTTTCTTCCTTTCATATATTTTACAAGATGCAAAAACAAAGGATGAAGCTATATTAAATAGGTGTTCCATTGCTGTGATAAACACCATGACCAAAAGCAACTTGGGAGGAAAGGGTATTTTCAACTTACAACTCACAGGCAATATTCCATCACTGAGGGTAGTCAGTACAGGACCTCAAGACAGGAACCATGGAGGCAGAAACTGGCCATGGAGGAACGCAGCATCCTAGCTTGCTCACTCAGCCTTTTCATACAACCCAGGACTACCTGTCTAGTGTGGCTCCACCCATAGTAGGATGAACCCTCTCATACCAATCATTGATCAACACAGTGCCCCCACAGACTTACCTACAGGCAAATCTTACAGAGGCATTTTCTCAATTAAGACTCCCACTTCCCAGTTGTGTCTGGGTTTTGTCAAGTTGACATAATACCAACCAACACAGGAGCCTAAGAAATAAATATTGTCTTTTCAGTGACCTAAGCCCTTTAATATCTTATATTTAAAAAAAAA